>NW_027439367.1:0-123000 GCF_964188355.1 Buteo buteo
CTATGCGCAGGCACAACATCATTCGGGATCTGTGCTTGCCCAGGATCGGTACACCTCACGGTGTTCGTTCTCGGCATAGCATTTTTCTGAAAAGGCAAACGTCCGGCTCCTTGTCCCACAAGGAAGGTGCCAGCCCTGAAAGCTCTTGCTGCTCTTCACTGTCCCTGTGCAGCCTATGCACAGGCACAACAGCATTGGGGATCTGTGCTTGCCCAGGATCGGTACACCTCACGGTGTTCGTTCTCGGCATAGCATTTTTCTGAAAAGGCAAACGTCCGGCTCCTTGTCCCACAAGGAAGGTGCCAGCCCTGAAAGCTCTTGCTGCTCTTCACTGTCCCCGTGCAGCCTATGCACAGGCACAACAGCATTCAGGATCTGTGCTTGCCCAGGATCGGTACACCTCACGGTGTTCGTTCTCGGCATAGCATTTTTCTGAAAAGGCAAACGTCCGGCTCCTTGTCCCACAAGGAAGGTGCCAGCCCTGAAAGCTCTTGCTGCTCTTCACTGTCCCCGTGCAGCCTATGCACAGGCACAACAGCATTCAGGATCTGTGCTTGCCCAGGATCGGTACACCTCACGGTGTTCGTTCTCGGCATAGCATTTTTCTGAAATGGCAAACGTCCGACTCCTTGTCCCACAAGGAAGGTGCCAGCCCTGAAAGCTCTTGCTGCTCTTCACTGTCCCCGTGCAGCCTATGCACAGGCACAACAGCATTGGGGATCTGTGCTTGCCCAGGATCGGTACACCTCACGGTGTTCGTTCTCGGCATAGCATTTTTCTGAAAAGGCAAACGTCCGGCTCCTTGTCCCACAAGGAAGGTGCCAGCCCTGAAAGCTCTTGCTGCTCTTCACTGTCCCCGTGCAGCCTATGCACAGGCACAACAGCATTCGGGATCTGTGCTTGCCCAGGATCGGTACACCTCTCGGTGTCAGTTCAAAGCATAACATTTTTCTGAAAAGGCAAACGTCCGGCTCCTTGTCCCACAAGGAAGGTGCCAGCCCTGAAAGCTCTTGCTGCTCTTCACTGTCCCCGTGCAGCCTATGCACAGGCACAACAGCATTGGGGATCTGTGCTTGCCCAGGAACGGTACACCTCACGGTGTTCGTTCTCGGCAGAGGCTCTTCCGAAAAGGCAAACGTCCAGCTCCTTGTCCCACAAGGAAGGTGCCAGCCCTGAAAGCTCTTGCTGCTCTTCACTGTCCCCGTGCAGCCTATGCGCAGGCACAACAGCATTCGGGATCTGTGCTTGCCCAGGATCGGTACACCTCACGGTGTTCGTTCTCGGCATAGCATTTTTCTGAAAAGGCAAACGTCCGGCTCCTTGTCCCACAAGGAAGGTGCCAGCCCTGAAAGCTCTTGCTGCTCTTCACTGTCCCCGTGTAGCCTATGCACAGGCACAACAGCATTCGGGATCTGTGCTTGCCCAGGAACAGTACACCTCACGGTGTTCGTTCTCGGCATAGCATTTTTCTGAAAAGGCAAACGTCCGGCTCCTTGTCCCACAAGGAAGGTGCCAGCCCTGAAAGCTCTTGCTGCTCTTCACTGTCCCTGTGCAGCCTATGCACAGGCACAACAGCATTGGGGATCTGTGCTTGCCCAGGAACGGTACACCTCTCGGTGTCCGTTCTCGGCATAGCATTTTTCTGAAAAGGCAAACGTCCGACTCCTTGTCCCACAAGGAAGGTGCCAGCCCTGAAAGCTCTTGCTGCTCTTCACTGTCCCCGTGCAGCCTATGCACAGGCACAACAGCATTCGGGATCTGTGCTTGCCCAGGAACGATACACCTCACGGTGTTCGTTCTCGGCAGAGGCTCTTCCGAAAAGGCAAACGTCCGGCTCCTTGTCCCACAAGGAAGGTGCCAGCCCTGAAAGCTCTTGCTGTTCTTCACTGTCCCCGTGCAGCCTATGCACAGGCACAACAGCATTGGGGATCTGTGCTTGCCCAGGATCGGTACACCTCACGGTGTTCGTTCTCGGCATAGCATTTTTCTGAAAAGGCAAACGTCCGGCTCCTTGTCCCACAAGGAAGGTGCCAGCCCTGAAAGCTCTTGCTGCTCTTCACTGTCCCCGTGCAGCCTATGCACAGGCACAACAGCATTGGGGATCTGTGCTTGCCCAGGATCGGTACACCTCACGGTGTTCGTTCTCGGCATAGCATTTTTCTGAAAAGGCAAACGTCCGGCTCATTGTCCCACAAGGAAGGTGCCAGCCCTGAAAGCTTTTGCTGCTCTTCACTGTCCCCGTGCAGCCTATGCACAGGCACAACAGCATTCGGGATCTGTGCTTGCCCAGGATCGGTACACCTCACGGTGTTCGTTCTCGGCATAGCATTTTTCTGAAAAGGCAAACGTCCGGCTCCTTGTCCCACAAGGAAGGTGCCAGCCCTGAAGCTCTTGCTGCTCTTCACTGTCCCCGTGCAGCCTATGCACAGGCACAACAGCATTCGGGATCTGTGCTTGCCCAGGATCGGTACACCTCACGGTGTTCGTTCTCGGCATAGCATTTTTCTGAAAAGGCAAACGTCCGACTCCTTGTCCCACAAGGAAGGTGCCAGCCCTGAAAGTTCTTGCTGCTCTTCACTGTCCCCGTGCAGCCTATGCACAGGCACAACAGCATTCGGGATATGTGCTTGCCCAGGAACGGTACACCTCACGGTGTTCGTTCTCGGCAGAGGCTCTTCCGAAAAGGCAAACGTCCAGCTCCTTGTCCCACAAGGAAGGTGCCAGCCCTGAAAGCTCTTGCTGCTCTTCACTGTCCCCGTGCAGCCTATGCACAGGCACAACAGCATTGGGGATCTGTGCTTGCCCAGGATCGGTACACCTCACGGTGTTCGTTCTCGGCATAGCATTTTTCTGAAAAGGCAAACGTCCGGCTCCTTGTCCCACAAGGAAGGTGCCAGCCCTGAAAGTTCTTGCTGCTCTTCACTGTCCCCGTGCAGCCTATGCACAGGCACAACAGCATTGGGGATATGTGCTTGCCCAGGATCGGTACACCTCACGGTGTTCGTTCTCGGCAGAGGCTCTTCCGAAAAGGCAAACATCCAGCTCCTTGTCCCACAAGGAAGGTGCCAGCCCTGAAAGCTCTTGCTGCTCTTCACTGTCCCCGTGCAGCCTATGCGCAGGCACAACAGCATTCGGGATCTGTGCTTGCCCAGGATCGGTACACCTCACGGTGTTCGTTCTCGGCATAGCATTTTTCTGAAAAGGCAAACGTCCGGCTCCTTGTCCCACAAGGAAGGTGCCAGCCCTGAAAGCTCTTGCTGCTCTTCACTGTCCCCGTGCAGCCTATGCACAGGCACAACAGCATTGGGGATCTGTGCTTGCCCAGGATCGGTACACCTCACGGTGTTCGTTCTCGGCATAGCATTTTTCTGAAAAGGCAAACGTCCGGCTCCTTGTCCCACAAGGAAGGTGCCAGCCCTGAAAGCTTTTGCTGCTCTTCACTGTCCCCGTGCAGCCTATGCACAGGCACAACAGCATTGGGGATCTGTGCTTGCCCAGGATCGGTACACCTCACGGTGTTCGTTCTCGGCAGAGGCTCTTCCGAAAAGGCAAACGTCCAGCTCCTTGTCCCACAAGGAAGGTGCCAGCCCTGAAAGCTCTTGCTGCTCTTCAATGTCCCCGTGCAGCCTATGCGCAGGCTCAACAGCATTCGGGATCTGTGCTTGCCCAGGATCGGTACACCTCACGGTGTTCGTTCTCGGCATAGCATTTTTCTGAAAAGGCAAACGTCCGGCTCCTTGTCCCACAAGGAAGGTGCCAGCCCTGAAAGCTCTTGCTGCTCTTCACTGTCCCTGTGCAGCCTATGCACAGGCACAACAGCATTGGGGATCTGTGCTTGCCCAGGATCGGTACACCTCACGGTGTTCGTTCTCGGCATAGCATTTTTCTGAAAAGGCAAACGTCCGGCTCCTTGTCCCACAAGGAAGGTGCCAGCCCTGAAAGCTCTTGCTGCTCTTCACTGTCCCCGTGCAGCCTATGCACAGGCACAACAGCATTCAGGATCTGTGCTTGCCCAGGATCGGTACACCTCACGGTGTTCGTTCTCGGCATAGCATTTTTCTGAAAAGGCAAACGTCCGGCTCCTTGTCCCACAAGGAAGGTGCCAGCCCTGAAAGCTCTTGCTGCTCTTCACTGTCCCCGTGCAGCCTATGCACAGGCACAACAGCATTCAGGATCTGTGCTTGCCCAGGATCGGTACACCTCACGGTGTTCGTTCTCGGCATAGCATTTTTCTGAAATGGCAAACGTCCGGCTCCTTGTCCCACAAGGAAGGTGCCAGCCCTGAAAGCTCTTGCTGCTCTTCACTGTCCCCGTGCAGCCTATGCACAGGCACAACAGCATTGGGGATCTGTGCTTGCCCAGGATCGGTACACCTCACGGTGTTCGTTCTCGGCATAGCATTTTTCTGAAAAGGCAAACGTCCGGCTCCTTGTCCCACAAGGAAGGTGCCAGCCCTGAAAGCTCTTGCTGCTCTTCACTGTCCCCGTGCAGCCTATGCACAGGCACAACAGCATTCGGGATCTGTGCTTGCCCAGGATTGGTACACCTCTCGGTGTCAGTTCTCAGCATAACATTTTTCTGAAAAGGCAAACGTCCGGCTCCTTGTCCCACAAGGAAGGTGCCAGCCCTGAAAGCTCTTGCTGCTCTTCACTGTCCCCGTGCAGCCTATGCACAGGCACAACAGCATTGGGGATCTGTGCTTGCCCAGGAACGGTACACCTCACGGTGTTCGTTCTCGGCAGAGGCTCTTCCGAAAAGGCAAACGTCCAGCTCCTTGTCCCACAAGGAAGGTGCCAGCCCTGAAAGCTCTTGCTGCTCTTCACTGTCCCCGTGCAGCCTATGCGCAGGCACAACAGCATTCGGGATCTGTGCTTGCCCAGGATCGGTACAGCTCACGGTGTTCGTTCTCGGCATAGCATTTTTCTGAAAAGGCAAACGTCCGGCTCCTTGTCCCACAAGGAAGGTGCCAGCCCTGAAAGCTCTTGCTGCTCTTCACTGTCCCCGTGTAGCCTATGCACAGGCACAACAGCATTCGGGATCTGTGCTTGCCCAGGAACAGTACACCTCACGGTGTTCGTTCTCGGCAGAGGCTCTTCCGAAAAGGCAAACGTCCGGCTCCTTGTCCCACAAGGAAGGTGCCAGCCCTGAAAGCTCTTGCTGCTCTTCAATGTCCCCGTGCAGCCTATGCACAGGCACAACAGCATTGGGGATCTGTGCTTGCCCAGGATCGGTACACCTCACGGTGTTCGTTCTCGGCATAGCATTTTTCTGAAAAGGCAAACGTCCGGCTCCTTGTCCCACAAGGAAGGTGCCAGCCCTGAAAGCTCTTGCTGCTCTTCACTGTCCCCGTGCAGCCTATGCACAGGCACAACAGCATTGGGGATCTGTGCTTGCCCAGGATCGGTACACCTCACGGTGTTCGTTCTCGGCATAGCATTTTTCTGAAAAGGCAAACGTCCGACTCCTTGTCCCACAAGGAAGGTGCCAGCCCTGAAAGCTCTTGCTGCTCTTCACTGTCCCCGTGCAGCCTATGCACAGGCACAACAGCATTGGGGATCTGTGCTTGCCCAGGATCGGTACACCTCACGGTGTTCGTTCTCGGCAGAGGCTCTTCCGAAAAGGCAAACGTCCGGCTCCTTGTCCCACAAGGAAGGTGCCAGCCCTGAAAGCTCTTGCTGCTCTTCACTGTCCCTGTGCAGCCTATGCACAGGCACAACAGCATTGGGGATCTGTGCTTGCCCAGGAACGGTACACCTCTCGGTGTCCGTTCTCGGCATAGCATTTTTCTGAAAAGGCAAACGTCCGACTCCTTGTCCCACAAGGAAGGTGCCAGCCCTGAAAGCTCTTGCTGCTCTTCACTGTCCCCGTGCAGCCTATGCACAGGCACAACAGCATTCGGGATCTGTGCTTGCCCAGGAACGATACACCTCACGGTGTTCGTTCTCGGCAGAGGCTCTTCCGAAAAGGCAAACGTCCGGCTCCTTGTCCCACAAGGAAGGTGCCAGCCCTGAAAGCTCTTGCTGTTCTTCACTCTCCCCGTGCAGCCTATGCACAGGCACAACAGCATTGGGGATCTGTGCTTGCCCAGGATCGGTACACCTCACGGTGTTCGTTCTCGGCATAGCATTTTTCTGAAAAGGCAAACGTCCGGCTCCTTGTCCCACAAGGAAGGTGCCAGCCCTGAAAGCTCTTGCTGCTCTTCACTGTCCCCGTGCAGCCTATGCACAGGCACAACAGCATTCGGGATCTGTGCTTGCCCAGGATCGGTACACCTCACGGTGTTCGTTCTCGGCATAGCATTTTTCTGAAAAGGCAAACGTCCGACTCCTTGTCCCACAAGGAAGGTGCCAGCCCTGAAAGTTCTTGCTGCTCTTCACTGTCCCCGTGCAGCCTATGCACAGGCACAACAGCATTGGGGATATGTGCTTGCCCAGGAACGGTACACCTCACGGTGTTCGTTCTCGGCAGAGGCTCTTCCGAAAAGGCAAACGTCCAGCTCCTTGTCCCACAAGGAAGGTGCCAGCCCTGAAAGCTCTTGCTGCTCTTCACTGTCCCCGTGCAGCCTATGCACAGGCACAACAGCATTGGGGATCTGTGCTTGCCCAGGATCGGTACACCTCACGGTGTTCGTTCTCGGCATAGCATTTTTCTGAAAAGGCAAACGTCCGGCTCCTTGTCCCACAAGGAAGGTGAGAGCCCTGAAAGTTCTTGCTGCTCTTCACTGTCCCCGTGCAGCCTATGCACAGGCACAACAGCATTGGGGATATGTGCTTGCCCAGGATCGGTACACCTCACGGTGTTCGTTCTCGGCAGAGGCTCTTCCGAAAAGGCAAACGTCCAGCTCCTTGTCCCACAAGGAAGGTGCCAGCCCTGAAAGCTCTTGCTGCTCTTCACTGTCCCCGTGCAGCCTATGCGCAGGCACAACAGCATTGGGGATATGTGCTTGCCCAGGAACGGTACACCTCACGGTGTTCGTTCTCGGCAGAGGCTCTTCCGAAAAGGCAAACGTCCAGCTCCTTGTCCCACAAGGAAGGTGCCAGCCCTGAAAGCTCTTGCTGCTCTTCACTGTCCCCGTGCAGCCTATGCACAGGCACAACAGCATTCGGGATATGTGCTTGCCCAGGAACGGTACACCTCACGGTGTTCGTTCTCGGCATAGCATTTTTCTGAAAAGGCAAACGTCCGGCTCCTTGTCCCACAAGGAAGGTGCCAGCCCTGAAAGCTCTTGCTGCTCTTCACTGTCCCCGTGCAGCCTATGCACAGGCACAACAGCATTGGGGATCTGTGCTTGCCCAGGATCGGTACACCTCTCGGTGTCAGGTCTCAGCATAACATTTTTCTGAAAAGGCAAACGTCCGGCTCCTTGTCCCACAAGGAAGGTGCCAGCCCTGAAAGCTCTTGCTGCTCTTCACTGTCCCCGTGCAGCCTATGCACAGGCACAACAGCATTCGGGATCTGTGCTTGCCCAGGATCGGTACACCTCACGGTGTTCGTTCTCGGCATAGCATTTTTCTGAAAAGGCAAACGTCCGGCTCCTTGTCCCACAAGGAAGGTGCCAGCCCTGAAAGCTCTTGCTGCTCTTCACTGTCCCCGTGCAGCCTATGCACAGGCACAACAGCATTGGGGATCTGTGCTTGCCCAGGATCGGTACACCTCACGGTGTTCGTTCTCGGCATAGCATTTTTCTGAAAAGGCAAACGTCCGGCTCCTTGTCCCACAAGGAAGGTGCCAGCCCTGAAAGCTCTTGCTGCTCTTCACTGTCCCCGTGCAGCCTATGCACAGGCACAACAGCATTGGGGATCTGTGCTTGCCCAGGATCGGTACACCTCTCGGTGTCAGTTCTCAGCATAACATTTTTCTGAAAAGGCAAACGTCCGGCTCCTTGTCCCACAAGGAAGGTGCCAGCCCTGAAAGCTCTTGCTGCTCTTCACTGTCCCCGTGCAGCCTATGCACAGGCACAACAGCATTGGGGATCTGTGCTTGCCCAGGAACGGTACACCTCACGGTGTTCGTTCTCGGCAGAGGCTCTTCCGAAAAGGCAAACGTCCAGCTCCTTGTCCCACAAGGAAGGTGCCAGCCCTGAAAGCTCTTGCTGCTCTTCACTGTCCCCGTGCAGCCTATGCACAGGCACAACAGCATTGGGGATCTGTGCTTGCCCAGGATCGGTACACCTCACGGTGTTCGTTCTCGGCATAGCATTTTTCTGAAAAGGCAAACGTCCGGCTCCTTGTCCCACAAGGAAGGTGCCAGCCCTGAAAGCTCTTGCTGCTCTTCACTGTCCCCGTGCAGCCTATGCACAGGCACAACAGCATTGGGGATCTGTGCTTGCCCAGGATCGGTACACCTCACGGTGTTCGTTCTCGGCATAGCATTTTTCTGAAAAGGCAAACGTCCGGCTCCTTGTCCCACAAGGAAGGTGCCAGCCCTGAAAGCTCTTGCTGCTCTTCACTGTCCCCGTGCAGCCTATGCACAGGCACAACAGCATTGGGGATCTGTGCTTGCCCAGGAACGGTACACCTCACGGTGTTCGTTCTCGGCAGAGGCTCTTCCGAAAAGGCAAACGTCCAGCTCCTTGTCCCACAAGGAAGGTGCCAGCCCTGAAAGCTCTTGCTGCTCTTCACTGTCCCCGTGCAGCCTATGCACAGGCACAACAGCATTCGGGATCTGTGCTTGCCCAGGATCGGTACACCTCACGGTGTTCGTTCTCGGCATAGCATTTTTCTGAAAAGGCAAACGTCCGGCTCCTTGTCCCACAAGGAAGGTGCCAGCCCTGAAGCTCTTGCTGCTCTTCACTGTCCCCGTGCAGCCTATGCACAGGCACAACAGCATTCGGGATCTGTGCTTGCCCAGGATCGGTACACCTCACGGTGTTCGTTCTCGGCATAGCATTTTTCTGAAAAGGCAAACGTCCGACTCCTTGTCCCACAAGGAAGGTGCCAGCCCTGAAAGTTCTTGCTGCTCTTCACTGTCCCCGTGCAGCCTATGCACAGGCACAACAGCATTGGGGATATGTGCTTGCCCAGGAACGGTACACCTCACGGTGTTCGTTCTCGGCAGAGGCTCTTCCGAAAAGGCAAACGTCCAGCTCCTTGTCCCACAAGGAAGGTGCCAGCCCTGAAAGCTCTTGCTGCTCTTCACTGTCCCCGTGCAGCCTACGCACAGGCACAACAGCATTGGGGATCTGTGCTTGCCCAGGATCGGTACACCTCACGGTGTTCGTTCTCGGCATAGCATTTTTCTGAAAAGGCAAACGTCCGGCTCCTTGTCCCACAAGGAAGGTGCCAGCCCTGAAAGCTCTTGCTGCTCTTCACTGTCCCCGTGCAGCCTATGCGCAGGCACAACAGCATTCGGGATCTGTGCTTGCCCAGGATCGGTACACCTCACGGTGTTCGTTCTCGGCATAGCATTTTTCTGAAAAGGCAAACGTCCGGCTCCTTGTCCCACAAGGAAGGTGCCAGCCCTGAAAGCTCTTGCTGCTCTTCACTGTCCCTGTGCAGCCTATGCACAGGCACAACAGCATTGGGGATCTGTGCTTGCGCAGGAAAGGTACACCTCTCGGTGTCCGTTCTCGGCAGAGGCTCTTCCGAAAAGGCAAACGTCCGGCTCCTTGTCCCACAAGGAAGGTGCCAGCCCTGAAAGCTCTTGCTGTTCTTCACTGTCCCCGTGCAGCCTATGCACAGGCACAACAGCATTGGGGATATGTGCTTGCCCAGGATCGGTACACCTCACGGTGTTCGTTCTCGGCATAGCATTTTTCTGAAAAGGCAAACGTCCGGCTCCTTGTCCCACAAGGAAGGTGCCAGCCCTGAAAGCTCTTGCTGCTCTTCACTGTCCCCGTGCAGCCTATGCACAGGCACAACAGCATTGGGGATCTGTGCTTGCCCAGGATCGGTACACCTCACGGTGTTCGTTCTCGGCATAGCATTTTTCTGAAAAGGCAAACGTCCGGCTCCTTGTCCCACAAGGAAGGTGCCAGCCCTGAAAGCTTTTGCTGCTCTTCACTGTCCCCGTGCAGCCTATGCACAGGCACAACAGCATTCGGGATCTGTGCTTGCCCAGGATCGGTACACCTCACGGTGTTCGTTCTCGGCAGAGGCTCTTCCGAAAAGGCAAACGTCCAGCTCCTTGTCCCACAAGGAAGGTGCCAGCCCTGAAAGCTCTTGCTGCTCTTCACTGTCCCCGTGCAGCCTATGCGCAGGCACAACAGCATTCGGGATCTGTGCTTGCCCAGGATCGGTACACCTCACGGTGTTCGTTCTCGGCATAGCATTTTTCTGAAAAGGCAAACGTCCGGCTCCTTGTCCCACAAGGAAGGTGCCAGCCCTGAAAGCTCTTGCTGCTCTTCACTGTCCCTGTGCAGCCTATGCACAGGCACAACAGCATTGGGGATCTGTGCTTGCCCAGGATCGGTACACCTCACGGTGTTCGTTCTCGGCATAGCATTTTTCTGAAAAGGCAAACGTCCGGCTCCTTGTCCCACAAGGAAGGTGCCAGCCCTGAAAGCTCTTGCTGCTCTTCACTGTCCCCGTGCAGCCTATGCACAGGCACAACAGCATTCAGGATCTGTGCTTGCCCAGGATCGGTACACCTCACGGTGTTCGTTCTCGGCATAGCATTTTTCTGAAAAGGCAAACGTCCGGCTCCTTGTCCCACAAGGAAGGTGCCAGCCCTGAAAGCTCTTGCTGCTCTTCACTGTCCCCGTGCAGCCTATGCACAGGCACAACAGCATTCGGGATCTGTGCTTGCCCAGGATCGGTACACCTCACGGTGTTCGTTCTCGGCATAGCATTTTTCTGAAATGGCAAACGTCCGGCTCCTTGTCCCACAAGGAAGGTGCCAGCCCTGAAAGCTCTTGCTGCTCTTCACTGTCCCCGTGCAGCCTATGCACAGGCACAACAGCATTGGGGATCTGTGCTTGCCCAGGATCGGTACACCTCACGGTGTTCGTTCTCGGCATAGCATTTTTCTGAAAAGGCAAACGTCCGGCTCCTTGTCCCACAAGGAAGGTGCCAGCCCTGAAAGCTCTTGCTGCTCTTCACTGTCCCCGTGCAGCCTATGCACAGGCACAACAGCATTCGGGATCTGTGCTTGCCCAGGATCGGTACACCTCTCGGTGTCAGTTCTCAGCATAACATTTTTCTGAAAAGGCAAACGTCCGGCTCCTTGTCCCACAAGGAAGGTGCCAGCCCTGAAAGCTCTTGCTGCTCTTCACTGTCCCCGTGCAGCCTATGCACAGGCACAACAGCATTGGGGATCTGTGCTTGCCCAGGAACGGTACACCTCACGGTGTTCGTTCTCGGCAGAGGCTCTTCCGAAAAGGCAAACGTCCAGCTCCTTGTCCCACAAGGAAGGTGCCAGCCCTGAAAGCTCTTGCTGCTCTTCACTGTCCCCGTGCAGCCTATGCGCAGGCACAACAGCATTCGGGATCTGTGCTTGCCCAGGATCGGTACAGCTCACGGTGTTCGTTCTCGGCATAGCATTTTTCTGAAAAGGCAAACGTCCGGCTCCTTGTCCCACAAGGAAGGTGCCAGCCCTGAAAGCTCTTGCTGCTCTTCACTGTCCCCGTGTAGCCTATGCACAGGCACAACAGCATTCGGGATCTGTGCTTGCCCAGGAACAGTACACCTCACGGTGTTCGTTCTCGGCAGAGGCTCTTCCGAAAAGGCAAACGTCCAGCTCCTTGTCCCACAAGGAAGGTGCCAGCCCTGAAAGCTCTTGCTGCTCTTCACTGTCCCCGTGCAGCCTATGCACAGGCACAACAGCATTGGGGATCTGTGCTTGCCCAGGATCGGTACACCTCACGGTGTTCGTTCTCGGCATAGCATTTTTCTGAAAAGGCAAACGTCCGGCTCCTTGTCCCACAAGGAAGGTGCCAGCCCTGAAAGCTCTTGCTGCTCTTCACTGTCCCCGTGCAGCCTATGCACAGGCACAACAGCATTGGGGATCTGTGCTTGCCCAGGATCGGTACACCTCACGGTGTTCGTTCTCGGCATAGCATTTTTCTGAAAAGGCAAACGTCCGACTCCTTGTCCCACAAGGAAGGTGCCAGCCCTGAAAGCTCTTGCTGCTCTTCACTGTCCCCGTGCAGCCTATGCACAGGCACAACAGCATTCGGGATCTGTGCTTGCCCAGGATCGGTACACCTCACGGTGTTCGTTCTCGGCAGAGGCTCTTCCGAAAAGGCAAACGTCCGGCTCCTTGTCCCACAAGGAAGGTGCCAGCCCTGAAAGCTCTTGCTGCTCTTCACTGTCCCTGTGCAGCCTATGCACAGGCACAACAGCATTGGGGATCTGTGCTTGCCCAGGAACGGTACACCTCTCGGTGTCCGTTCTCGGCATAGCATTTTTCTGAAAAGGCAAACGTCCGACTCCTTGTCCCACAAGGAAGGTGCCAGCCCTGAAAGCTCTTGCTGCTCTTCACTGTCCCCGTGCAGCCTATGCACAGGCACAACAGCATTCGGGATCTGTGCTTGCCCAGGAACGATACACCTCACGGTGTTCGTTCTCGGCAGAGGCTCTTCCGAAAAGGCAAACGTCCGGCTCCTTGTCCCACAAGGAAGGTGCCAGCCCTGAAAGCTCTTGCTGTTCTTCACTGTCCCCGTGCAGCCTATGCACAGGCACAACAGCATTGGGGATCTGTGCTTGCCCAGGATCGGTACACCTCACGGTGTTCGTTCTCGGCATAGCATTTTTCTGAAAAGGCAAACGTCCGGCTCCTTGTCCCACAAGGAAGGTGCCAGCCCTGAAAGCTCTTGCTGCTCTTCACTGTCCCCGTGCAGCCTATGCACAGGCACAACAGCATTGGGGATCTGTGCTTGCCCAGGATCGGTACACCTCACGGTGTTCGTTCTCGGCATAGCATTTTTCTGAAAAGGCAAACGTCCGGCTCCTTGTCCCACAAGGAAGGTGCCAGCCCTGAAAGCTTTTGCTGCTCTTCACTGTCCCCGTGCAGCCTATGCACAGGCACAACAGCATTGGGGATCTGTGCTTGCCCAGGATCGGTACACCTCACGGTGTTCGTTCTCGGCATAGCATTTTTCTGAAAAGGCAAACGTCCGGCTCCTTGTCCCACAAGGAAGGTGCCAGCCCTGAAAGCTCTTGCTGCTCTTCACTGTCCCCGTGCAGCCTATGCAAAGGCACAACAGCATTGGGGATCTGTGCTTGCCCAGGAACGGTACACCTCACGGTGTTCGTTCTCGGCAGAGGCTCTTCCGAAAAGGCAAACGTCCAGCTCCTTGTCCCACAAGGAAGGTGCCAGCCCTGAAAGCTCTTGCTGCTCTTCACTGTCCCCGTGCAGCCTATGCACAGGCACAACAGCATTGGGGATCTGTGCTTGCCCAGGATCGGTACACCTCACGGTGTTCGTTCTCGGCATAGCATTTTTCTGAAAAGGCAAACGTCCGGCTCCTTGTCCCACAAGGAAGGTGCCAGCCCTGAAAGTTCTTGCTGCTCTTCACTGTCCCCGTGCAGCCTATGCACAGGCACAACAGCATTGGGGATATGTGCTTGCCCAGGATCGGTACACCTCACGGTGTTCGTTCTCGGCAGAGGCTCTTCCGAAAAGGCAAACGTCCAGCTCCTTGTCCCACAAGGAAGGTGCCAGCCCTGAAAGCTCTTGCTGCTCTTCACTGTCCCCGTGCAGCCTATGCGCAGGCACAACAGCATTCGGGATCTGTGCTTGCCCAGGATCGGTACAGCTCACGGTGTTCGTTCTCGGCATAGCATTTTTCTGAAAAGGCAAACGTCCGGCTCCTTGTCCCACAAGGAAGGTGCCAGCCCTGAAAGCTCTTGCTGCTCTTCACTGTCCCTGTGCAGCCTATGCACAGGCACAACAGCATTGGGGATCTGTGCTTGCGCAGGAACGGTACACCTCTCGGTGTCCGTTCTCGGCAGAGGCTCTTCCGAAAAGGCAAACGTCCGGCTCCTTGTCCCACAAGGAAGGTGCCAGCCCTGAAAGCTCTTGCTGTTCTTCACTGTCCCCGTGCAGCCTATGCACAGGCACAACAGCATTGGGGATCTGTGCTTGCCCAGGATCGGTACACCTCACGGTGTTCGTTCTCGGCATAGCATTTTTCTGAAAAGGCAAACGTCCGGCTCCTTGTCCCACAAGGAAGGTGCCAGCCCTGAAAGCTCTTGCTGCTCTTCACTGTCCCCGTGCAGCCTATGCACAGGCACAACAGCATTGGGGATCTGTGCTTGCCCAGGATCGGTACACCTCACGGTGTTCGTTCTCGGCATAGCATTTTTCTGAAAAGGCAAACGTCTGGCTCCTTGTCCCACAAGGAAGGTGCCAGCCCTGAAAGCTCTTGCTGCTCTTCACTGTCCCCGTGCAGCCTATGCACAGGCACAACAGCATTGGGGATCTGTGCTTGCCCAGGATCGGTACACCTCTCGGTGTCAGGTCTCAGCATAACATTTTTCTGAAAAGGCAAACGTCCGGCTCCTTGTCCCACAAGGAAGGTGCCAGCCCTGAAAGCTCTTGCTGCTCTTCACTGTCCCCGTGCAGCCTATGCACAGGCACAACAGCATTCGGGATCTGTGCTTGCCCAGGATCGGTACACCTCACGGTGTTCGTTCTCGGCATAGCATTTTTCTGAAAAGGCAAACGTCCGGCTCCTTGTCCCACAAGGAAGGTGCCAGCCCTGAAAGCTCTTGCTGCTCTTCACTGTCCCCGTGCAGCCTATGCACAGGCACAACAGCATTGGGGATCTGTGCTTGCCCAGGATCGGTACACCTCACGGTGTTCGTTCTCGGCATAGCATTTTTCTGAAAAGGCAAACGTCCGGCTCCTTGTCCCACAAGGAAGGTGCCAGCCCTGAAAGCTCTTGCTGCTCTTCACTGTCCCCGTGCAGCCTATGCACAGGCACAACAGCATTGGGGATCTGTGCTTGCCCAGGATCGGTACACCTCTCGGTGTCAGTTCTCAGCATAACATTTTTCTGAAAAGGCAAACGTCCAGCTCCTTGTCCCACAAGGAAGGTGCCAGCCCTGAAAGCTCTTGCTGCTCTTCACTGTCCCCGTGCAGCCTATGCACAGGCACAACAGCATTGGGGATCTGTGCTTGCCCAGGAACGGTACACCTCACGGTATTCGTTCTCGGCAGAGGCTCTTCCGAAAAGGCAAACGTCCAGCTCCTTGTCCCACAAGGAAGGTGCCAGCCCTGAAAGCTCTTGCTGCTCTTCACTGTCCCCGTGCAGCCTATGCACAGGCACAACAGCATTGGGGATCTGTGCTTGCCCAGGATCGGTACACCTCACGGTGTTCGTTCTCGGCATAGCATTTTTCTGAAAAGGCAAACGTCCGGCTCCTTGTCCCACAAGGAAGGTGCCAGCCCTGAAAGCTCTTGCTGCTCTTCACTGTCCCCGTGCAGCCTATGCACAGGCACAACAGCATTGGGGATCTGTGCTTGCCCAGGAACGGTACACCTCACGGTGTTCGTTCTCGGCAGAGGCTCTTCCGAAAAGGCAAACGTCCAGCTCCTTGTCCCACAAGGAAGGTGCCAGCCCTGAAAGCTCTTGCTGCTCTTCACTGTCCCCGTGCAGCCTATGCACAGGCACAACAGCATTCGGGATCTGTGCTTGCCCAGGATCGGTACACCTCACGGTGTTCGTTCTCGGCATAGCATTTTTCTGAAAAGGCAAACGTCCGGCTCCTTGTCCCACAAGGAAGGTGCCAGCCCTGAAGCTCTTGCTGCTCTTCACTGTCCCCGTGCAGCCTATGCACAGGCACAACAGCATTCGGGATCTGTGCTTGCCCAGGATCGGTACACCTCACGGTGTTCGTTCTCGGCATAGCATTTTTCTGAAAAGGCAAACGTCCGACTCCTTGTCCCACAAGGAAGGTGCCAGCCCTGAAAGTTCTTGCTGCTCTTCACTGTCCCCGTGCAGCCTATGCACAGGCACAACAGCATTGGGGATATGTGCTTGCCCAGGAACGGTACACCTCACGGTGTTCGTTCTCGGCAGAGGCTCTTCCGAAAAGGCAAACGTCCAGCTCCTTGTCCCACAAGGAAGGTGCCAGCCCTGAAAGCTCTTGCTGCTCTTCACTGTCCCCGTGCAGCCTATGCACAGGCACAACAGCATTGGGGATCTGTGCTTGCCCAGGATCGGTACACCTCACGGTGTTCGTTCTCGGCATAGCATTTTTCTGAAAAGGCAAACGTCCGGCTCCTTGTCCCACAAGGAAGGTGCCAGCCCTGAAAGTTCTTGCTGCTCTTCACTGTCCCCGTGCAGCCTATGCACAGGCACAACAGCATTGGGGATATGTGCTTGCCCAGGATCGGTACACCTCACGGTGTTCGTTCTCGGCAGAGGCTCTTCCGAAAAGGCAAACGTCCAGCTCCTTGTCCCACAAGGAAGGTGCCAGCCCTGAAAGCTCTTGCTGCTCTTCACTGTCCCCGTGCAGCCTATGCGCAGGCACAACAGCATTCGGGATCTGTGCTTGCCCAGGATCGGTACAGCTCACGGTGTTCGTTCTCGGCATAGCATTTTTCTGAAAAGGCAAACGTCCGGCTCCTTGTCCCACAAGGAAGGTGCCAGCCCTGAAAGCTCTTGCTGCTCTTCACTGTCCCTGTGCAGCCTATGCACAGGCACAACAGCATTGGGGATCTGTGCTTGCGCAGGAAAGGTACACCTCTCGGTGTCCGTTCTCGGCAGAGGCTCTTCCGAAAAGGCAAACGTCCGGCTCCTTGTCCCACAAGGAAGGTGCCAGCCCTGAAAGCTCTTGCTGTTCTTCACTGTCCCCGTGCAGCCTATGCACAGGCACAACAGCATTGGGGATCTGTGCTTGCCCAGGATCGGTACACCTCACGGTGTTCGTTCTCGGCATAGCATTTTTCTGAAAAGGCAAACGTCCGGCTCCTTGTCCCACAAGGAAGGTGCCAGCCCTGAAAGCTCTTGCTGCTCTTCACTGTCCCCGTGCAGCCTATGCGCAGGCACAACAGCATTCGGGATCTGTGCTTGCCCAGGATCGGTACAGCTCACGGTGTTCGTTCTCGGCATAGCATTTTTCTGAAAAGGCAAACGTCCGGCTCCTTCTCCCACAAGGAAGGTGCCAGCCCTGAAAGCTCTTGCTGCTCTTCACTGTCCCTGTGCAGCCTATGCACAGGCACAACAGCATTGGGGATCTGTGCTTGCCCAGGATCGGTACACCTCACGGTGTTCGTTCTCGGCATAGCATTTTTCTGAAAAGGCAAACGTCCGGCTCCTTGTCCCACAAGGAAGGTGCCAGCCCTGAAAGCTCTTGCTGCTCTTCACTGTCCCCGTGCAGCCTATGCACAGGCACAACAGCATTCAGGATCTGTGCTTGCCCAGGATCGGTACACCTCACGGTGTTCGTTCTCGGCATAGCATTTTTCTGAAAAGGCAAACGTCCGGCTCCTTGTCCCACAAGGAAGGTGCCAGCCCTGAAAGCTCTTGCTGCTCTTCACTGTCCCCGTGCAGCCTATGCACAGGCACAACAGCATTCGGGATCTGTGCTTGCCCAGGATCGGTACACCTCACGGTGTTCGTTCTCGGCATAGCATTTTTCTGAAATGGCAAACGTCCGGCTCCTTGTCCCACAAGGAAGGTGCCAGCCCTGAAAGCTCTTGCTGCTCTTCACTGTCCCCGTGCAGCCTATGCACAGGCACAACAGCATTGGGGATCTGTGCTTGCCCAGGATCGGTACACCTCACGGTGTTCGTTCTCGGCATAGCATTTTTCTGAAAAGGCAAACGTCCGGCTCCTTGTCCCACAAGGAAGGTGCCAGCCCTGAAAGCTCTTGCTGCTCTTCACTGTCCCCGTGCAGCCTATGCACAGGCACAACAGCATTCGGGATCTGTGCTTGCCCAGGATCGGTACACCTCTCGGTGTCAGTTCTCAGCATAACATTTTTCTGAAAAGGCAAACGTCCGGCTCCTTGTCCCACAAGGAAGGTGCCAGCCCTGAAAGCTCTTGCTGCTCTTCACTGTCCCCGTGCAGCCTATGCACAGGCACAACAGCATTGGGGATCTGTGCTTGCCCAGGAACGGTACACCTCACGGTGTTCGTTCTCGGCAGAGGCTCTTCCGAAAAGGCAAACGTCCAGCTCCTTGTCCCACAAGGAAGGTGCCAGCCCTGAAAGCTCTTGCTGCTCTTCACTGTCCCCGTGCAGCCTATGCGCAGGCACAACAGCATTCGGGATCTGTGCTTGCCCAGGATCGGTACAGCTCACGGTGTTCGTTCTCGGCATAGCATTTTTCTGAAAAGGCAAACGTCCGGCTCCTTGTCCCACAAGGAAGGTGCCAGCCCTGAAAGCTCTTGCTGCTCTTCACTGTCCCCGTGTAGCCTATGCACAGGCACAACAGCATTCGGGATCTGTGCTTGCCCAGGAACAGTACACCTCACGGTGTTCGTTCTCGGCAGAGGCTCTTCCGAAAAGGCAAACGTCCAGCTCCTTGTCCCACAAGGAAGGTGCCAGCCCTGAAAGCTCTTGCTGCTCTTCAATGTCCCCGTGCAGCCTATGCACAGGCACAACAGCATTGGGGATCTGTGCTTGCCCAGGATCGGTACACCTCACGGTGTTCGTTCTCGGCATAGCATTTTTCTGAAAAGGCAAACGTCCGGCTCCTTGTCCCACAAGGAAGGTGCCAGCCCTGAAAGCTCTTGCTGCTCTTCACTGTCCCCGTGCAGCCTATGCACAGGCACAACAGCATTGGGGATCTGTGCTTGCCCAGGATCGGTACACCTCACGGTGTTCGTTCTCGGCATAGCATTTTTCTGAAAAGGCAAACGTCCGACTCCTTGTCCCACAAGGAAGGTGCCAGCCCTGAAAGCTCTTGCTGCTCTTCACTGTCCCCGTGCAGCCTATGCACAGGCACAACAGCATTGGGGATCTGTGCTTGCCCAGGATCGGTACACCTCACGGTGTTCGTTCTCGGCAGAGGCTCTTCCGAAAAGGCAAACGTCCGGCTCCTTGTCCCACAAGGAAGGTGCCATCCCTGAAAGCTCTTGCTGCTCTTCACTGTCCCTGTGCAGCCTATGCACAGGCACAACAGCATTGGGGATCTGTGCTTGCCCAGGAACGGTACACCTCTCGGTGTCCGTTCTCGGCATAGCATTTTTCTGAAAAGGCAAACGTCCGACTCCTTGTCCCACAAGGAAGGTGCCAGCCCTGAAAGCTCTTGCTGCTCTTCACTGTCCCCGTGCAGCCTATGCACAGGCACAACAGCATTCGGGATCTGTGCTTGCCCAGGAACGATACACCTCACGGTGTTCGTTCTCGGCAGAGGCTCTTCCGAAAAGGCAAACGTCCGGCTCCTTGTCCCACAAGGAAGGTGCCAGCCCTGAAAGCTCTTGCTGTTCTTCACTGTCCCCGTGCAGCCTATGCACAGGCACAACAGCATTGGGGATCTGTGCTTGCCCAGGATCGGTACACCTCACGGTGTTCGTTCTCGGCATAGCATTTTTCTGAAAAGGCAAACGTCCGGCTCCTTGTCCCACAAGGAAGGTGCCAGCCCTGAAAGCTCTTGCTGCTCTTCACTGTCCCCGTGCAGCCTATGCACAGGCACAACAGCATTGGGGATCTGTGCTTGCCCAGGATCGGTACACCTCACGGTGTTCGTTCTCGGCATAGCATTTTTCTGAAAAGGCAAACGTCCGGCTCCTTGTCCCACAAGGAAGGTGCCAGCCCTGAAAGCTTTTGCTGCTCTTCACTGTCCCCGTGCAGCCTATGCACAGGCACAACAGCATTCGGGATCTGTGCTTGCCCAGGATCGGTACACCTCACGGTGTTCGTTCTCGGCATAGCATTTTTCTGAAAAGGCAAACGTCCGGCTCCTTGTCCCACAAGGAAGGTGCCAGCCCTGAAAGCTCTTGCTGCTCTTCACTGTCCCCGTGCAGCCTATGCACAGGCACAACAGCATTGGGGATCTGTGCTTGCCCAGGAACGGTACACCTCACGGTGTTCGTTCTCGGCAGAGGCTCTTCCGAAAAGGCAAACGTCCAGCTCCTTGTCCCACAAGGAAGGTGCCAGCCCTGAAAGCTCTTGCTGCTCTTCACTGTCCCCGTGCAGCCTATGCACAGGCACAACAGCATTCGGGATCTGTGCTTGCCCAGGATCGGTACACCTCACGGTGTTCGTTCTCGGCATAGCATTTTTCTGAAAAGGCAAACGTCCGGCTCCTTGTCCCACAAGGAAGGTGCCAGCCCTGAAAGCTCTTGCTGCTCTTCACTGTCCCCGTGCAGCCTATGCACAGGCACAACAGCATTGGGGATCTGTGCTTGCCCAGGATCGGTACACCTCACGGTGTTCGTTCTCGGCATAGCATTTTTCTGAAAAGGCAAACGTCCGACTCCTTGTCCCACAAGGAAGGTGCCAGCCCTGAAAGTTCTTGCTGCTCTTCACTGTCCCCGTGCAGCCTATGCACAGGCACAACAGCATTGGGGATCTGTGCTTGCCCAGGAACGGTACACCTCACGGTGTTCGTTCTCGGCAGAGGCTCTTCCGAAAAGGCAAACGTCCAGCTCCTTGTCCCACAAGGAAGGTGCCAGCCCTGAAAGCTCTTGCTGCTCTTCACTGTCCCCGTGCAGCCTATGCACAGGCACAACAGCATTGGGGATCTGTGCTTGCCCAGGATCGGTACACCTCACGGTGTTCGTTCTCGGCATAGCATTTTTCTGAAAAGGCAAACGTCCGGCTCCTTGTCCCACAAGGAAGGTGCCAGCCCTGAAAGTTCTTGCTGCTCTTCACTGTCCCCGTGCAGCCTATGCACAGGCACAACAGCATTGGGGATATGTGCTTGCCCAGGATCGGTACACCTCACGGTGTTCGTTCTCGGCAGAGGCTCTTCCGAAAAGGCAAACGTCCAGCTCCTTGTCCCACAAGGAAGGTGCCAGCCCTGAAAGCTCTTGCTGCTCTTCACTGTCCCCGTGCAGCCTATGCGCAGGCACAACAGCATTCGGGATCTGTGCTTGCCCAGGATCGGTACAGCTCACGGTGTTCGTTCTCGGCATAGCATTTTTCTGAAAAGGCAAACGTCCGGCTCCTTGTCCCACAAGGAAGGTGCCAGCCCTGAAAGCTCTTGCTGCTCTTCACTGTCCCTGTGCAGCCTATGCACAGGCACAACAGCATTGGGGATCTGTGCTTGCGCAGGAACGGTACACCTCTCGGTGTCCGTTCTCGGCAGAGGCTCTTCCGAAAAGGCAAACGTCCGGCTCCTTGTCCCACAAGGAAGGTGCCAGCCCTGAAAGCTCTTGCTGTTCTTCACTGTCCCCGTGCAGCCTATGCACAGGCACAACAGCATTGGGGATCTGTGCTTGCCCAGGATCGGTACACCTCACGGTGTTCGTTCTCGGCATAGCATTTTTCTGAAAAGGCAAACGTCCGGCTCCTTGTCCCACAAGGAAGGTGCCAGCCCTGAAAGCTCTTGCTGCTCTTCACTGTCCCCGTGCAGCCTATGCACAGGCACAACAGCATTGGGGATCTGTGCTTGCCCAGGATCGGTACACCTCACGGTGTTCGTTCTCGGCATAGCATTTTTCTGAAAAGGCAAACGTCCGGCTCCTTGTCCCACAAGGAAGGTGCCAGCCCTGAAAGCTTTTGCTGCTCTTCACTGTCCCCGTGCAGCCTATGCACAGGCACAACAGCATTCGGGATCTGTGCTTGCCCAGGATCGGTACACCTCACGGTGTTCGTTCTCGGCATAGCATTTTTCTGAAAAGGCAAACGTCCGGCTCCTTGTCCCACAAGGAAGGTGCCAGCCCTGAAAGCTCTTGCTGCTCTTCACTGTCCCCGTGCAGCCTATGCACAGGCACAACAGCATTGGGGATCTGTGCTTGCCCAGGATCGGTACACCTCACGGTGTTCGTTCTCGGCATAGCATTTTTCTGAAAAGGCAAACGTCCGGCTCCTTGTCCCACAAGGAAGGTGCCAGCCCTGAAAGCTCTTGCTGCTCTTCACTGTCCCCGTGCAGCCTATGCACAGGCACAACAGCATTGGGGATCTGTGCTTGCCCAGGATCGGTACACCTCTCGGTGTCAGGTCTCAGCATAACATTTTTCTGAAAAGGCAAACGTCCGGCTCCTTGTCCCACAAGGAAGGTGCCAGCCCTGAAAGCTCTTGCTGCTCTTCACTGTCCCCGTGCAGCCTATGCACAGGCACAACAGCATTGGGGATCTGTGCTTGCCCAGGAACGGTACACCTCACGGTGTTCGTTCTCGGCAGAGGCTCTTCCGAAAAGGCAAACGTCCAGCTCCTTGTCCCACAAGGAAGGTGCCAGCCCTGAAAGCTCTTGCTGCTCTTCACTGTCCCCGTGCAGCCTATGCACAGGCACAACAGCATTCGGGATCTGTGCTTGCCCAGGATCGGTACACCTCACGGTGTTCGTTCTCGGCATAGCATTTTTCTGAAAAGGCAAACGTCCGGCTCCTTGTCCCACAAGGAAGGTGCCAGCCCTGAAAGCTCTTGCTGCTCTTCACTGTCCCCGTGCAGCCTATGCACAGGCACAACAGCATTCGGGATCTGTGCTTGCCCAGGATCGGTACACCTCACGGTGTTCGTTCTCGGCATAGCATTTTTCTGAAAAGGCAAACGTCCGGCTCCTTGTCCCACAAGGAAGGTGCCAGCCCTGAAAGCTCTTGCTGCTCTTCACTGTCCCCGTGCAGCCTATGCACAGGCACAACAGCATTCGGGATCTGTGCTTGCCCAGGATCGGTACACCTCACGGTGTTCGTTCTCGGCATAGCATTTTTCTGAAAAGGCAAACGTCCGACTCCTTGTCCCACAAGGAAGGTGCCAGCCCTGAAAGTTCTTGCTGCTCTTCACTGTCCCCGTGCAGCCTATGCACAGGCACAACAGCATTCGGGATATGTGCTTGCCCAGGAACGGTACACCTCACGGTGTTCGTTCTCGGCAGAGGCTCTTCCGAAAAGGCAAACGTCCAGCTCCTTGTCCCACAAGGAAGGTGCCAGCCCTGAAAGCTCTTGCTGCTCTTCACTGTCCCCGTGCAGCCTATGCACAGGCACAACAGCATTGGGGATCTGTGCTTGCCCAGGATCGGTACACCTCACGGTGTTCGTTCTCGGCATAGCATTTTTCTGAAAAGGCAAACGTCCGACTCCTTGTCCCACAAGGAAGGTGCCAGCCCTGAAAGTTCTTGCTGCTCTTCACTGTCCCCGTGCAGCCTATGCACAGGCACAACAGCATTGGGGATCTGTGCTTGCCCAGGAACGGTACACCTCACGGTGTTCGTTCTCGGCAGAGGCTCTTCCGAAAAGGCAAACGTCCAGCTCCTTGTCCCACAAGGAAGGTGCCAGCCCTGAAAGCTCTTGCTGCTCTTCACTGTCCCCGTGCAGCCTATGCGCAGGCACAACAGCATTCGGGATCTGTGCTTGCCCAGGATCGGTACAGCTCACGGTGTTCGTTCTCGGCATAGCATTTTTCTGAAAAGGCAAACGTCCGGCTCCTTGTCCCACAAGGAAGGTGCCAGCCCTGAAAGCTCTTGCTGCTCTTCACTGTCCCTGTGCAGCCTATGCACAGGCACAACAGCATTGGGGATCTGTGCTTGCGCAGGAACGGTACACCTCTCGGTGTCCGTTCTCGGCAGAGGCTCTTCCGAAAAGGCAAACGTCCGGCTCCTTGTCCCACAAGGAAGGTGCCAGCCCTGAAAGCTCTTGCTGTTCTTCACTGTCCCCGTGCAGCCTATGCACAGGCACAACAGCATTGGGGATCTGTGCTTGCCCAGGATCGGTACACCTCACGGTGTTCGTTCTCGGCATAGCATTTTTCTGAAAAGGCAAACGTCCGGCTCCTTGTCCCACAAGGAAGGTGCCAGCCCTGAAAGCTCTTGCTGCTCTTCACTGTCCCCGTGCAGCCTATGCACAGGCACAACAGCATTCGGGATCTGTGCTTGCCCAGGATCGGTACACCTCACGGTGTTCGTTCTCGGCATAGCATTTTTCTGAAAAGGCAAACGTCCGGCTCCTTGTCCCACAAGGAAGGTGCCAGCCCTGAAAGCTCTTGCTGCTCTTCACTGTCCCCGTGCAGCCTATGCACAGGCACAACAGCATTGGGGATCTGTGCTTGCCCAGGATCGGTACACCTCTCGGTGTCAGGTCTCAGCATAACATTTTTCTGAAAAGGCAAACGTCCGGCTCCTTGTCCCACAAGGAAGGTGCCAGCCCTGAAAGCTCTTGCTGCTCTTCACTGTCCCCGTGCAGCCTATGCACAGGCACAACAGCATTCGGGATCTGTGCTTGCCCAGGATCGGTACACCTCACGGTGTTCGTTCTCGGCATAGCATTTTTCTGAAAAGGCAAACGTCCGGCTCCTTGTCCCACAAGGAAGGTGCCAGCCCTGAAAGCTCTTGCTGCTCTTCACTGTCCCCGTGCAGCCTATGCACAGGCACAACAGCATTGGGGATCTGTGCTTGCCCAGGATCGGTACACCTCACGGTGTTCGTTCTCGGCATAGCATTTTTCTGAAAAGGCAAACGTCCGGCTCCTTGTCCCACAAGGAAGGTGCCAGCCCTGAAAGCTCTTGCTGCTCTTCACTGTCCCCGTGCAGCCTATGCACAGGCACAACAGCATTGGGGATCTGTGCTTGCCCAGGATCGGTACACCTCTCGGTGTCAGTTCTCAGCATAACATTTTTCTGAAAAGGCAAACGTCCGGCTCCTTGTCCCACAAGGAAGGTGCCAGCCCTGAAAGCTCTTGCTGCTCTTCACTGTCCCCGTGCAGCCTATGCACAGGCACAACAGCATTGGGGATCTGTGCTTGCCCAGGAACGGTACACCTCACGGTGTTCGTTCTCGGCAGAGGCTCTTCCGAAAAGGCAAACGTCCAGCTCCTTGTCCCACAAGGAAGGTGCCAGCCCTGAAAGCTCTTGCTGCTCTTCACTGTCCCCGTGCAGCCTATGCACAGGCACAACAGCATTCGGGATCTGTGCTTGCCCAGGATCGGTACACCTCACGGTGTTCGTTCTCGGCATAGCATTTTTCTGAAAAGGCAAACGTCCGGCTCCTTGTCCCACAAGGAAGGTGCCAGCCCTGAAAGCTCTTGCTGCTCTTCACTGTCCCCGTGCAGCCTATGCACAGGCACAACAGCATTCGGGATCTGTGCTTGCCCAGGATCGGTACACCTCACGGTGTTCGTTCTCGGCATAGCATTTTTCTGAAAAGGCAAACGTCCGGCTCCTTGTCCCACAAGGAAGGTGCCAGCCCTGAAAGCTCTTGCTGCTCTTCACTGTCCCCGTGCAGCCTATGCACAGGCACAACAGCATTCGGGATCTGTGCTTGCCCAGGATCGGTACACCTCACGGTGTTCGTTCTCGGCATAGCATTTTTCTGAAAAGGCAAACGTCCGACTCCTTGTCCCACAAGGAAGGTGCCAGCCCTGAAAGTTCTTGCTGCTCTTCACTGTCCCCGTGCAGACTATGCACAGGCACAACAGCATTCGGGATATGTGCTTGCCCAGGAACGGTACACCTCACGGTGTTCGTTCTCGGCAGAGGCTCTTCCGAAAAGGCAAACGTCCAGCTCCTTGTCCCACAAGGAAGGTGCCAGCCCTGAAAGCTCTTGCTGCTCTTCACTGTCCCCGTGCAGCCTATGCACAGGCACAACAGCATTGGGGATCTGTGCTTGCCCAGGATCGGTACACCTCACGGTGTTCGTTCTCGGCATAGCATTTTTCTGAAAAGGCAAACGTCCGACTCCTTGTCCCACAAGGAAGGTGCCAGCCCTGAAAGTTCTTGCTGCTCTTCACTGTCCCCGTGCAGCCTATGCACAGGCACAACAGCATTGGGGATCTGTGCTTGCCCAGGAACGGTACACCTCACGGTGTTCGTTCTCGGCAGAGGCTCTTCCGAAAAGGCAAACGTCCAGCTCCTTGTCCCACAAGGAAGGTGCCAGCCCTGAAAGCTCTTGCTGCTCTTCACTGTCCCCGTGCAGCCTATGCGCAGGCACAACAGCATTCGGGATCTGTGCTTGCCCAGGATCGGTACAGCTCACGGTGTTCGTTCTCGGCATAGCATTTTTCTGAAAAGGCAAACGTCCGGCTCCTTGTCCCACAAGGAAGGTGCCAGCCCTGAAAGCTCTTGCTGCTCTTCACTGTCCCTGTGCAGCCTATGCACAGGCACAACAGCATTGGGGATCTGTGCTTGCGCAGGAACGGTACACCTCTCGGTGTCCGTTCTCGGCAGAGGCTCTTCCGAAAAGGCAAACGTCCGGCTCCTTGTCCCACAAGGAAGGTGCCAGCCCTGAAAGCTCTTGCTGTTCTTCACTGTCCCCGTGCAGCCTATGCACAGGCACAACAGCATTGGGGATCTGTGCTTGCCCAGGATCGGTACACCTCACGGTGTTCGTTCTCGGCATAGCATTTTTCTGAAAAGGCAAACGTCCGGCTCCTTGTCCCACAAGGAAGGTGCCAGCCCTGAAAGCTCTTGCTGCTCTTCACTGTCCCCGTGCAGCCTATGCACAGGCACAACAGCATTGGGGATCTGTGCTTGCCCAGGATCGGTACACCTCACGGTGTTCGTTCTCGGCATAGCATTTTTCTGAAAAGGCAAACGTCCGGCTCCTTGTCCCACAAGGAAGGTGCCAGCCCTGAAAGCTCTTGCTGCTCTTCACTGTCCCCGTGCAGCCTATGCACAGGCACAACAGCATTGGGGATCTGTGCTTGCCCAGGATCGGTACACCTCTCGGTGTCAGGTCTCAGCATAACATTTTTCTGAAAAGGCAAACGTCCGGCTCCTTGTCCCACAAGGAAGGTGCCAGCCCTGAAAGCTCTTGCTGCTCTTCACTGTCCCCGTGCAGCCTATGCACAGGCACAACAGCATTGGGGATCTGTGCTTGCCCAGGAACGGTACACCTCACGGTGTTCGTTCTCGGCAGAGGCTCTTCCGAAAAGGCAAACGTCCAGCTCCTTGTCCCACAAGGAAGGTGCCAGCCCTGAAAGCTCTTGCTGCTCTTCACTGTCCCCGTGCAGCCTATGCACAGGCACAACAGCATTCGGGATCTGTGCTTGCCCAGGATCGGTACACCTCACGGTGTTCGTTCTCGGCATAGCATTTTTCTGAAAAGGCAAACGTCCGGCTCCTTGTCCCACAAGGAAGGTGCCAGCCCTGAAAGCTCTTGCTGCTCTTCACTGTCCCCGTGCGGCCTATGCACAGGCACAACAGCATTGGGGATCTGTGCTTGCCCAGGATCGGTACACCTCACGGTGTTCGTTCTCGGCATAGCATTTTTCTGAAAAGGCAAACGTCCGGCTCCTTGTCCCACAAGGAAGGTGCCAGCCCTGAAAGCTCTTGCTGCTCTTCACTGTCCCCGTGCAGCCTATGCACAGGCACAACAGCATTCGGGATCTGTGCTTGCCCAGGATCGGTACACCTCACGGTGTTCGTTCTCGGCATAGCATTTTTCTGAAAAGGCAAACGTCCGACTCCTTGTCCCACAAGGAAGGTGCCAGCCCTGAAAGTTCTTGCTGCTCTTCACTGTCCCCGTGCAGCCTATGCACAGGCACAACAGCATTCGGGATATGTGCTTGCCCAGGAACGGTACACCTCACGGTGTTCGTTCTCGGCAGAGGCTCTTCCGAAAAGGCAAACGTCCAGCTCCTTGTCCCACAAGGAAGGTGCCAGCCCTGAAAGCTCTTGCTGCTCTTCACTGTCCCCGTGCAGCCTATGCACAGGCACAACAGCATTGGGGATCTGTGCTTGCCCAGGATCGGTACACCTCACGGTGTTCGTTCTCGGCATAGCATTTTTCTGAAAAGGCAAACGTCCGACTCCTTGTCCCACAAGGAAGGTGCCAGCCCTGAAAGTTCTTGCTGCTCTTCACTGTCCCCGTGCAGCCTATGCACAGGCACAACAGCATTGGGGATATGTGCTTGCCCAGGAACGGTACACCTCACGGTGTTCGTTCTCGGCAGAGGCTCTTCCGAAAAGGCAAACGTCCAGCTCCTTGTCCCACAAGGAAGGTGCCAGCCCTGAAAGCTCTTGCTGCTCTTCACTGTCCCCGTGCAGCCTATGCGCAGGCACAACAGCATTCGGGATCTGTGCTTGCCCAGGATCGGTACAGCTCACGGTGTTCGTTCTCGGCATAGCATTTTTCTGAAAAGGCAAACGTCCGGCTCCTTGTCCCACAAGGAAGGTGCCAGCCCTGAAAGCTCTTGCTGCTCTTCACTGTCCCTGTGCAGCCTATGCACAGGCACAACAGCATTGGGGATCTGTGCTTGCGCAGGAACGGTACACCTCTCGGTGTCCGTTCTCGGCAGAGGCTCTTCCGAAAAGGCAAACGTCCGGCTCCTTGTCCCACAAGGAAGGTGCCAGCCCTGAAAGCTCTTGCTGTTCTTCACTGTCCCCGTGCAGCCTATGCACAGGCACAACAGCATTGGGGATCTGTGCTTGCCCAGGATCGGTACACCTCACGGTGTTCGTTCTCGGCATAGCATTTTTCTGAAAAGGCAAACGTCCGGCTCCTTGTCCCACAAGGAAGGTGCCAGCCCTGAAAGCTCTTGCTGCTCTTCACTGTCCCCGTGCAGCCTATGCACAGGCACAACAGCATTGGGGATCTGTGCTTGCCCAGGATCGGTACACCTCTCGGTGTCAGTTCTCAGCATAACATTTTTCTGAAAAGGCAAACGTCCGGCTCCTTGTCCCACAAGGAAGGTGCCAGCCCTGAAAGCTCTTGCTGCTCTTCACTGTCCCCGTGCAGCCTATGCACAGGCACAACAGCATTGGGGATCTGTGCTTGCCCAGGAACGGTACACCTCACGGTGTTCGTTCTCGGCAGAGGCTCTTCCGAAAAGGCAAACGTCCAGCTCCTTGTCCCACAAGGAAGGTGCCAGCCCTGAAAGCTCTTGCTGCTCTTCACTGTCCCCGTGCAGCCTATGCACAGGCACAACAGCATTCGGGATCTGTGCTTGCCCAGGATCGGTACACCTCACGGTGTTCGTTCTCGGCATAGCATTTTTCTGAAAAGGCAAACGTCCGGCTCCTTGTCCCACAAGGAAGGTGCCAGCCCTGAAAGCTCTTGCTGCTCTTCACTGTCCCCGTGCAGCCTATGCACAGGCACAACAGCATTCGGGATCTGTGCTTGCCCAGGATCGGTACACCTCACGGTGTTCGTTCTCGGCATAGCATTTTTCTGAAAAGGCAAACGTCCGGCTCCTTGTCCCACAAGGAAGGTGCCAGCCCTGAAAGCTCTTGCTGCTCTTCACTGTCCCCGTGCAGCCTATGCACAGGCACAACAGCATTCGGGATCTGTGCTTGCCCAGGATCGGTACACCTCACGGTGTTCGTTCTCGGCATAGCATTTTTCTGAAAAGGCAAACGTCCGACTCCTTGTCCCACAAGGAAGGTGCCAGCCCTGAAAGTTCTTGCTGCTCTTCACTGTCCCCGTGCAGACTATGCACAGGCACAACAGCATTCGGGATATGTGCTTGCCCAGGAACGGTACACCTCACGGTGTTCGTTCTCGGCAGAGGCTCTTCCGAAAAGGCAAACGTCCAGCTCCTTGTCCCACAAGGAAGGTGCCAGCCCTGAAAGCTCTTGCTGCTCTTCACTGTCCCCGTGCAGCCTATGCACAGGCACAACAGCATTGGGGATCTGTGCTTGCCCAGGATCGGTACACCTCACGGTGTTCGTTCTCGGCATAGCATTTTTCTGAAAAGGCAAACGTCCGACTCCTTGTCCCACAAGGAAGGTGCCAGCCCTGAAAGTTCTTGCTGCTCTTCACTGTCCCCGTGCAGCCTATGCACAGGCACAACAGCATTGGGGATCTGTGCTTGCCCAGGAACGGTACACCTCACGGTGTTCGTTCTCGGCAGAGGCTCTTCCGAAAAGGCAAACGTCCAGCTCCTTGTCCCACAAGGAAGGTGCCAGCCCTGAAAGCTCTTGCTGCTCTTCACTGTCCCCGTGCAGCCTATGCGCAGGCACAACAGCATTCGGGATCTGTGCTTGCCCAGGATCGGTACAGCTCACGGTGTTCGTTCTCGGCATAGCATTTTTCTGAAAAGGCAAACGTCCGGCTCCTTGTCCCACAAGGAAGGTGCCAGCCCTGAAAGCTCTTGCTGCTCTTCACTGTCCCTGTGCAGCCTATGCACAGGCACAACAGCATTGGGGATCTGTGCTTGCGCAGGAACGGTACACCTCTCGGTGTCCGTTCTCGGCAGAGGCTCTTCCGAAAAGGCAAACGTCCGGCTCCTTGTCCCACAAGGAAGGTGCCAGCCCTGAAAGCTCTTGCTGTTCTTCACTGTCCCCGTGCAGCCTATGCACAGGCACAACAGCATTGGGGATCTGTGCTTGCCCAGGATCGGTACACCTCACGGTGTTCGTTCTCGGCATAGCATTTTTCTGAAAAGGCAAACGTCCGGCTCCTTGTCCCACAAGGAAGGTGCCAGCCCTGAAAGCTCTTGCTGCTCTTCACTGTCCCCGTGCAGCCTATGCACAGGCACAACAGCATTGGGGATCTGTGCTTGCCCAGGATCGGTACACCTCACGGTGTTCGTTCTCGGCATAGCATTTTTCTGAAAAGGCAAACGTCCGGCTCCTTGTCCCACAAGGAAGGTGCCAGCCCTGAAAGCTCTTGCTGCTCTTCACTGTCCCCGTGCAGCCTATGCACAGGCACAACAGCATTGGGGATCTGTGCTTGCCCAGGATCGGTACACCTCTCGGTGTCAGGTCTCAGCATAACATTTTTCTGAAAAGGCAAACGTCCGGCTCCTTGTCCCACAAGGAAGGTGCCAGCCCTGAAAGCTCTTGCTGCTCTTCACTGTCCCCGTGCAGCCTATGCACAGGCACAACAGCATTGGGGATCTGTGCTTGCCCAGGAACGGTACACCTCACGGTGTTCGTTCTCGGCAGAGGCTCTTCCGAAAAGGCAAACGTCCAGCTCCTTGTCCCACAAGGAAGGTGCCAGCCCTGAAAGCTCTTGCTGCTCTTCACTGTCCCCGTGCAGCCTATGCACAGGCACAACAGCATTCGGGATCTGTGCTTGCCCAGGATCGGTACACCTCACGGTGTTCGTTCTCGGCATAGCATTTTTCTGAAAAGGCAAACGTCCGGCTCCTTGTCCCACAAGGAAGGTGCCAGCCCTGAAAGCTCTTGCTGCTCTTCACTGTCCCCGTGCGGCCTATGCACAGGCACAACAGCATTGGGGATCTGTGCTTGCCCAGGATCGGTACACCTCACGGTGTTCGTTCTCGGCATAGCATTTTTCTGAAAAGGCAAACGTCCGGCTCCTTGTCCCACAAGGAAGGTGCCAGCCCTGAAAGCTCTTGCTGCTCTTCACTGTCCCCGTGCAGCCTATGCACAGGCACAACAGCATTCGGGATCTGTGCTTGCCCAGGATCGGTACACCTCACGGTGTTCGTTCTCGGCATAGCATTTTTCTGAAAAGGCAAACGTCCGACTCCTTGTCCCACAAGGAAGGTGCCAGCCCTGAAAGTTCTTGCTGCTCTTCACTGTCCCCGTGCAGCCTATGCACAGGCACAACAGCATTCGGGATATGTGCTTGCCCAGGAACGGTACACCTCACGGTGTTCGTTCTCGGCAGAGGCTCTTCCGAAAAGGCAAACGTCCAGCTCCTTGTCCCACAAGGAAGGTGCCAGCCCTGAAAGCTCTTGCTGCTCTTCACTGTCCCCGTGCAGCCTATGCACAGGCACAACAGCATTGGGGATCTGTGCTTGCCCAGGATCGGTACACCTCACGGTGTTCGTTCTCGGCATAGCATTTTTCTGAAAAGGCAAACGTCCGACTCCTTGTCCCACAAGGAAGGTGCCAGCCCTGAAAGTTCTTGCTGCTCTTCACTGTCCCCGTGCAGCCTATGCACAGGCACAACAGCATTGGGGATATGTGCTTGCCCAGGAACGGTACACCTCACGGTGTTCGTTCTCGGCAGAGGCTCTTCCGAAAAGGCAAACGTCCAGCTCCTTGTCCCACAAGGAAGGTGCCAGCCCTGAAAGCTCTTGCTGCTCTTCACTGTCCCCGTGCAGCCTATGCGCAGGCACAACAGCATTCGGGATCTGTGCTTGCCCAGGATCGGTACAGCTCACGGTGTTCGTTCTCGGCATAGCATTTTTCTGAAAAGGCAAACGTCCGGCTCCTTGTCCCACAAGGAAGGTGCCAGCCCTGAAAGCTCTTGCTGCTCTTCACTGTCCCTGTGCAGCCTATGCACAGGCACAACAGCATTGGGGATCTGTGCTTGCGCAGGAACGGTACACCTCTCGGTGTCCGTTCTCGGCAGAGGCTCTTCCGAAAAGGCAAACGTCCGGCTCCTTGTCCCACAAGGAAGGTGCCAGCCCTGAAAGCTCTTGCTGTTCTTCACTGTCCCCGTGCAGCCTATGCACAGGCACAACAGCATTGGGGATCTGTGCTTGCCCAGGATCGGTACACCTCACGGTGTTCGTTCTCGGCATAGCATTTTTCTGAAAAGGCAAACGTCCGGCTCCTTGTCCCACAAGGAAGGTGCCAGCCCTGAAAGCTCTTGCTGCTCTTCACTGTCCCCGTGCAGCCTATGCACAGGCACAACAGCATTCGGGATCTGTGCTTGCCCAGGATCGGTACACCTCACGGTGTTCGTTCTCGGCATAGCATTTTTCTGAAAAGGCAAACGTCCGGCTCCTTGTCCCACAAGGAAGGTGCCAGCCCTGAAAGCTCTTGCTGCTCTTCACTGTCCCCGTGCAGCCTATGCACAGGCACAACAGCATTGGGGATCTGTGCTTGCCCAGGATCGGTACACCTCTCGGTGTCAGGTCTCAGCATAACATTTTTCTGAAAAGGCAAACGTCCGGCTCCTTGTCCCACAAGGAAGGTGCCAGCCCTGAAAGCTCTTGCTGCTCTTCACTGTCCCCGTGCAGCCTATGCACAGGCACAACAGCATTCGGGATCTGTGCTTGCCCAGGATCGGTACACCTCACGGTGTTCGTTCTCGGCATAGCATTTTTCTGAAAAGGCAAACGTCCGGCTCCTTGTCCCACAAGGAAGGTGCCAGCCCTGAAAGCTCTTGCTGCTCTTCACTGTCCCCGTGCAGCCTATGCACAGGCACAACAGCATTGGGGATCTGTGCTTGCCCAGGATCGGTACACCTCACGGTGTTCGTTCTCGGCATAGCATTTTTCTGAAAAGGCAAACGTCCGGCTCCTTGTCCCACAAGGAAGGTGCCAGCCCTGAAAGCTCTTGCTGCTCTTCACTGTCCCCGTGCAGCCTATGCACAGGCACAACAGCATTGGGGATCTGTGCTTGCCCAGGATCGGTACACCTCTCGGTGTCAGTTCTCAGCATAACATTTTTCTGAAAAGGCAAACGTCCGGCTCCTTGTCCCACAAGGAAGGTGCCAGCCCTGAAAGCTCTTGCTGCTCTTCACTGTCCCCGTGCAGCCTATGCACAGGCACAACAGCATTGGGGATCTGTGCTTGCCCAGGAACGGTACACCTCACGGTGTTCGTTCTCGGCAGAGGCTCTTCCGAAAAGGCAAACGTCCAGCTCCTTGTCCCACAAGGAAGGTGCCAGCCCTGAAAGCTCTTGCTGCTCTTCACTGTCCCCGTGCAGCCTATGCACAGGCACAACAGCATTGGGGATCTGTGCTTGCCCAGGATCGGTACACCTCACGGTGTTCGTTCTCGGCATAGCATTTTTCTGAAAAGGCAAACGTCCGGCTCCTTGTCCCACAAGGAAGGTGCCAGCCCTGAAAGCTCTTGCTGCTCTTCACTGTCCCCGTGCAGCCTATGCACAGGCACAACAGCATTGGGGATCTGTGCTTGCCCAGGATCGGTACACCTCACGGTGTTCGTTCTCGGCATAGCATTTTTCTGAAAAGGCAAACGTCCGGCTCCTTGTCCCACAAGGAAGGTGCCAGCCCTGAAAGCTCTTGCTGCTCTTCACTGTCCCCGTGCAGCCTATGCACAGGCACAACAGCATTCGGGATCTGTGCTTGCCCAGGATCGGTACACCTCACGGTGTTCGTTCTCGGCATAGCATTTTTCTGAAAAGGCAAACGTCCGACTCCTTGTCCCACAAGGAAGGTGCCAGCCCTGAAAGTTCTTGCTGCTCTTCACTGTCCCCGTGCAGCCTATGCACAGGCACAACAGCATTCGGGATATGTGCTTGCCCAGGAACGGTACACCTCACGGTGTTCGTTCTCGGCAGAGGCTCTTCCGAAAAGGCAAACGTCCAGCTCCTTGTCCCACAAGGAAGGTGCCAGCCCTGAAAGCTCTTGCTGCTCTTCACTGTCCCCGTGCAGCCTATGCACAGGCACAACAGCATTGGGGATCTGTGCTTGCCCAGGATCGGTACACCTCACGGTGTTCGTTCTCGGCATAGCATTTTTCTGAAAAGGCAAACGTCCGGCTCCTTGTCCCACAAGGAAGGTGCCAGCCCTGAAAGCTCTTGCTGCTCTTCACTGTCCCCGTGCAGCCTATGCACAGGCACAAGAGCATTGGGGATCTGTGCTTGCCCAGGATCGGTACACCTCACGGTGTTCGTTCTCGGCATAGCATTTTTCTGAAAAGGCAAACGTCCGACTCCTTGTCCCACAAGGAAGGTGCCAGCCCTGAAAGTTCTTGCTGCTCTTCACTGTCCCCGTGCAGCCTATGCACAGGCACAACAGCATTGGGGATATGTGCTTGCCCAGGAACGGTACACCTCACGGTGTTCGTTCTCGGCAGAGGCTCTTCCGAAAAGGCAAACGTCCAGCTCCTTGTCCCACAAGGAAGGTGCCAGCCCTGAAAGCTCTTGCTGCTCTTCACTGTCCCCGTGCAGCCTATGCGCAGGCACAACAGCATTCGGGATCTGTGCTTGCCCAGGATCGGTACAGCTCACGGTGTTCGTTCTCGGCATAGCATTTTTCTGAAAAGGCAAACGTCCGGCTCCTTGTCCCACAAGGAAGGTGCCAGCCCTGAAAGCTCTTGCTGCTCTTCACTGTCCCCGTGCAGCCTATGCACAGGCACAACAGCATTGGGGATCTGTGCTTGCCCAGGATCGGTACACCTCACGGTGTTCGTTCTCGGCAGAGGCTCTTCCGAAAAGGCAAACGTCCAGCTCCTTGTCCCACAAGGAAGGTGCCAGCCCTGAAAGCTCTTGCTGCTCTTCACTGTCCCCGTGCAGCCTATGCACAGGCACAACAGCATTCGGGATCTGTGCTTGCCCAGGATCGGTACACCTCACGGTGTTCGTTCTCGGCATAGCATTTTTCTGAAAAGGCAAACGTCCGGCTCCTTGTCCCACAAGGAAGGTGCCAGCCCTGAAAGCTCTTGCTGCTCTTCACTGTCCCCGTGCAGCCTATGCACAGGCACAACAGCATTCGGGATCTGTGCTTGCCCAGGATCGGTACACCTCACGGTGTTCGTTCTCGGCATAGCATTTTTCTGAAAAGGCAAACGTCTGGCTCCTTGTCCCACAAGGAAGGTGCCAGCCCTGAAAGCTCTTGCTGCTCTTCACTGTCCCCGTGCAGCCTATGCACAGGCACAACAGCATTGGGGATCTGTGCTTGCCCAGGATCGGTACACCTCACGGTGTTCGTTCTCGGCATAGCATTTTTCTGAAAAGGCAAACGTCCGACTCCTTGTCCCACAAGGAAGGTGCCAGCCCTGAAAGTTCTTGCTGCTCTTCACTGTCCCCGTGCAGCCTATGCACAGGCACAACAGCATTGGGGATATGTGCTTGCCCAGGATCGGTACACCTCACGGTGTTCGTTCTCGGCATAGCATTTTTCTGAAAAGGCAAACGTCCGGCTCCTTGTCCCACAAGGAAGGTGCCAGCCCTGAAAGCTCTTGCTGCTCTTCACTGTCCCCGTGCAGCCTATGCACAGGCACAACAGCATTCGGGATCTGTGCTTGCCCAGGATCGGTACACCTCACGGTGTTCGTTCTCGGCATAGCATTTTTCTGAAAAGGCAAACGTCCGACTCCTTGTCCCACAAGGAAGGTGCCAGCCCTGAAAGTTCTTGCTGCTCTTCACTGTCCCCGTGCAGCCTATGCACAGGCACAACAGCATTGGGGATATGTGCTTGCCCAGGAACGGTACACCTCACGGTGTTCGTTCTCGGCAGAGGCTCTTCCGAACAGGCAAACTTCCAGCTCCTTGTCCCACAAGGAAGGTGCCAGCCCTGAAAGCTCTTGCTGCTCTTCACTGTCCCCGTGCAGCCTATGCACAGGCACAACAGCATTGGGGATCTGTGCTTGCCCAGGATCGGTACACCTCACGGTGTTCGTTCTCGGCATAGCATTTTTCTGAAAAGGCAAACGTCCGGCTCCTTGTCCCACAAGGAAGGTGCCAGCCCTGAAAGCTCTTGCTGCTCTTCACTGTCCCCGTGCAGCCTATGCACAGGCACAACAGCATTCAGGATCTGTGCTTGCCCAGGATCGGTACACCTCACGGTGTTCGTTCTCGGCATAGCATTTTTCTGAAAAGGCAAACGTCCGACTCCTTGTCCCACAAGGAAGGTGCCAGCCCTGAAAGTTCTTGCTGCTCTTCACTGTCCCCGTGCAGCCTATGCACAGGCACAACAGCATTGGGGATATGTGCTTGCCCAGGATCGGTACACCTCACGGTGTTCGTTCTCGGCAGAGGCTCTTCCGAAAAGGCAAACGTCCAGCTCCTTGTCCCACAAGGAAGGTGCCAGCCCTGAAAGCTCTTGCTGCTCTTCACTGTCCCCGTGCAGCCTATGCGCAGGCACAACAGCATTCGGGATCTGTGCTTGCCCAGGATCGGTACAGCTCACGGTGTTCGTTCTCGGCATAGCATTTTTCTGAAAAGGCAAACGTCCGGCTCCTTGTCCCACAAGGAAGGTGCCAGCCCTGAAAGCTCTTGCTGCTCTTCACTGTCCCTGTGCAGCCTATGCACAGGCACAACAGCATTGGGGATCTGTGCTTGCGCAGGAACGGTACACCTCTCGGTGTCCGTTCTCGGCAGAGGTTCTTCCGAAAAGGCAAACGTCCGGCTCCTTGTCCCACAAGGAAGGTGCCAGCCCTGAAAGCTCTTGCTGTTCTTCACTGTCCCCGTGCAGCCTATGCACAGGCACAACAGCATTGGGGATCTGTGCTTGCCCAGGATCGGTACACCTCACGGTGTTCGTTCTCGGCATAGCATTTTTCTGAAAAGGCAAACGTCCGGCTCCTTGTCCCACAAGGAAGGTGCCAGCCCTGAAAGCTCTTGCTGCTCTTCACTGTCCCCGTGCAGCCTATGCACAGGCACAACAGCATTGGGGATCTGTGCTTGCCCAGGATCGGTACACCTCACGGTGTTCGTTCTCGGCATAGCATTTTTCTGAAAAGGCAAACGTCCGGCTCCTTGTCCCACAAGGAAGGTGCCAGCCCTGAAAGCTTTTGCTGCTCTTCACTGTCCCCGTGCAGCCTATGCACAGGCACAACAGCATTCGGGATCTGTGCTTGCCCAGGATCGGTACACCTCACGGTGTTCGTTCTCGGCATAGCATTTTTCTGAAAAGGCAAACGTCCGGCTCCTTGTCCCACAAGGAAGGTGCCAGCCCTGAAAGCTCTTGCTGCTCTTCACTGTCCCCGTGCAGCCTATGCACAGGCACAACAGCATTGGGGATCTGTGCTTGCCCAGGATCGGTACACCTCACGGTGTTCGTTCTCGGCATAGCATTTTTCTGAAAAGGCAAACGTCCGGCTCCTTGTCCCACAAGGAAGGTGCCAGCCCTGAAAGCTCTTGCTGCTCTTCACTGTCCCCGTGCAGCCTATGCACAGGCACAACAGCATTGGGGATCTGTGCTTGCCCAGGATCGGTACACCTCTCGGTGTCAGTTCTCAGCATAACATTTTTCTGAAAAGGCAAACGTCCGGCTCCTTGTCCCACAAGGAAGGTGCCAGCCCTGAAAGCTCTTGCTGCTCTTCACTGTCCCCGTGCAGCCTATGCACAGGCACAACAGCATTCAGGATCTGTGCTTGCCCAGGAACGGTACACCTCACGGTGTTCGTTCTCGGCAGAGGTTCTTCCGAAAAGGCAAACGTCCAGCTCCTTGTCCCACAAGGAAGGTGCCAGCCCTGAAAGCTCTTGCTGCTCTTCACTGTCCCCGTGCAGCCTATGCACAGGCACAACAGCATTCGGGATCTGTGCTTGCCCAGGATCGGTACACCTCACGGTGTTCGTTCTCGGCATAGCATTTTTCTGAAAAGGCAAACGTCCGGCTCCTTGTCCCACAAGGAAGGTGCCAGCCCTGAAAGCTCTTGCTGCTCTTCACTGTCCCCGTGCAGCCTATGCACAGGCACAACAGCATTCGGGATCTGTGCTTGCCCAGGATCGGTACACCTCACGGTGTTCGTTCTCGGCATAGCATTTTTCTGAAAAGGCAAACGTCCGACTCCTTGTCCCACAAGGAAGGTGCCAGCCCTGAAAGTTCTTGCTGCTCTTCACTGTCCCCGTGCAGCCTATGCACAGGCACAACAGCATTCGGGATATGTGCTTGCCCAGGAACGGTACACCTCACGGTGTTCGTTCTCGGCAGAGGCTCTTCCGAAAAGGCAAACGTCCAGCTCCTTGTCCCACAAGGAAGGTGCCAGCCCTGAAAGCTCTTGCTGCTCTTCACTGTCCCCGTGCAGCCTATGCACAGGCACAACAGCATTGGGGATCTGTGCTTGCCCAGGATCGGTACACCTCACGGTGTTCGTTCTCGGCATAGCATTTTTCTGAAAAGGCAAACGTCCAGCTCCTTGTCCCACAAGGAAGGTGCCAGCCCTGAAAGCTCTTGCTGCTCTTCACTGTCCCCGTGCAGCCTATGCACAGGCACAACAGCATTGGGGATCTGTGCTTGCCCAGGATCGGTACACCTCACGGTGTTCGTTCTCGGCATAGCATTTTTCTGAAAAGGCAAACGTCCGGCTCCTTGTCCCACAAGGAAGGTGCCAGCCCTGAAAGCTCTTGCTGCTCTTCACTGTCCCCGTGCAGCCTATGCACAGGCACAACAGCATTGGGGATCTGTGCTTGCCCAGGATCGGTACACCTCACGGTGTTCGTTCTCGGCATAGCATTTTTCTGAAAAGGCAAACGTCCGACTCCTTGTCCCACAAGGAAGGTGCCAGCCCTGAAAGTTCTTGCTGCTCTTCACTGTCCCCGTGCAGCCTATGCACAGGCACAACAGCATTGGGGATATGTGCTTGCCCAGGAACGGTACACCTCACGGTGTTCGTTCTCGGCAGAGGCTCTTCCGAAAAGGCAAACGTCCGGCTCCTTGTCCCACAAGGAAGGTGCCAGCCCTGAAAGCTCTTGCTGCTCTTCACTGTCCCCGTGCAGCCTATGCGCAGGCACAACAGCATTCGGGATCTGTGCTTGCCCAGGATCGGTACAGCTCACGGTGTTCGTTCTCGGCATAGCATTTTTCTGAAAAGGCAAACGTCCGGCTCCTTCTCCCACAAGGAAGGTGCCAGCCCTGAAAGCTCTTGCTGCTCTTCACTGTCCCTGTGCAGCCTATGCACAGGCACAACAGCATTGGGGATCTGTGCTTGCGCAGGAACGGTACACCTCTCGGTGTCCGTTCTCGGCAGAGGCTCTTCCGAAAAGGCAAACGTCCGGCTCCTTGTCCCACAAGGAAGGTGCCAGCCCTGAAAGCTCTTGCTGTTCTTCACTGTCCCCGTGCAGCCTATGCACAGGCACAACAGCATTGGGGATCTGTGCTTGCCCAGGATCGGTACACCTCACGGTGTTCGTTCTCGGCATAGCATTTTTCTGAAAAGGCAAACGTCCGGCTCCTTGTCCCACAAGGAAGGTGCCAGCCCTGAAAGCTCTTGCTGCTCTTCACTGTCCCCGTGCAGCCTATGCACAGGCACAACAGCATTCGGGATCTGTGCTTGCCCAGGATCGGTACACCTCACGGTGTTCGTTCTCGGCATAGCATTTTTCTGAAAAGGCAAACGTCCGGCTCCTTGTCCCACAAGGAAGGTGCCAGCCCTGAAAGCTCTTGCTGCTCTTCACTGTCCCCGTGCAGCCTATGCACAGGCACAACAGCATTCGGGATCTGTGCTTGCCCAGGATCGGTACACCTCACGGTGTTCGTTCTCGGCATAGCATTTTTCTGAAAAGGCAAACGTCCGACTCCTTGTCCCACAAGGAAGGTGCCAGCCCTGAAAGTTCTTGCTGCTCTTCACTGTCCCCGTGCAGCCTATGCACAGGCACAACAGCATTGGGGATATGTGCTTGCCCAGGAACGGTACACCTCACGGTGTTCGTTCTCGGCAGAGGCTCTTCCGAACAGGCAAACTTCCAGCTCCTTGTCCCACAAGGAAGGTGCCAGCCCTGAAAGCTCTTGCTGCTCTTCACTGTCCCCGTGCAGCCTATGCACAGGCACAACAGCATTGGGGATCTGTGCTTGCCCAGGATCGGTACACCTCACGGTGTTCGTTCTCGGCATAGCATTTTTCTGAAAAGGCAAACGTCCGGCTCCTTGTCCCACAAGGAAGGTGCCAGCCCTGAAAGCTCTTGCTGCTCTTCACTGTCCCCGTGCAGCCTATGCACAGGCACAACAGCATTCAGGATCTGTGCTTGCCCAGGATCGGTACACCTCACGGTGTTCGTTCTCGGCATAGCATTTTTCTGAAAAGGCAAACGTCCGACTCCTTGTCCCACAAGGAAGGTGCCAGCCCTGAAAGTTCTTGCTGCTCTTCACTGTCCCCGTGCAGCCTATGCACAGGCACAACAGCATTGGGGATATGTGCTTGCCCAGGATCGGTACACCTCACGGTGTTCGTTCTCGGCAGAGGCTCTTCCGAAAAGGCAAACGTCCAGCTCCTTGTCCCACAAGGAAGGTGCCAGCCCTGAAAGCTCTTGCTGCTCTTCACTGTCCCCGTGCAGCCTATGCGCAGGCACAACAGCATTCGGGATCTGTGCTTGCCCAGGATCGGTACAGCTCACGGTGTTCGTTCTCGGCATAGCATTTTTCTGAAAAGGCAAACGTCCGGCTCCTTGTCCCACAAGGAAGGTGCCAGCCCTGAAAGCTCTTGCTGCTCTTCACTGTCCCTGTGCAGCCTATGCACAGGCACAACAGCATTGGGGATCTGTGCTTGCGCAGGAACGGTACACCTCTCGGTGTCCGTTCTCGGCAGAGGTTCTTCCGAAAAGGCAAACGTCCGGCTCCTTGTCCCACAAGGAAGGTGCCAGCCCTGAAAGCTCTTGCTGTTCTTCACTGTCCCCGTGCAGCCTATGCACAGGCACAACAGCATTGGGGATCTGTGCTTGCCCAGGATCGGTACACCTCACGGTGTTCGTTCTCGGCATAGCATTTTTCTGAAAAGGCAAACGTCCGGCTCCTTGTCCCACAAGGAAGGTGCCAGCCCTGAAAGCTCTTGCTGCTCTTCACTGTCCCCGTGCAGCCTATGCACAGGCACAACAGCATTGGGGATCTGTGCTTGCCCAGGATCGGTACACCTCACGGTGTTCGTTCTCGGCATAGCATTTTTCTGAAAAGGCAAACGTCCGGCTCCTTGTCCCACAAGGAAGGTGCCAGCCCTGAAAGCTTTTGCTGCTCTTCACTGTCCCCATGCAGCCTATGCACAGGCACAACAGCATTCGGGATCTGTGCTTGCCCAGGATCGGTACACCTCACGGTGTTCGTTCTCGGCATAGCATTTTTCTGAAAAGGCAAACGTCCGGCTCCTTGTCCCACAAGGAAGGTGCCAGCCCTGAAAGCTCTTGCTGCTCTTCACTGTCCCCGTGCAGCCTATGCACAGGCACAACAGCATTGGGGATCTGTGCTTGCCCAGGATCGGTACACCTCACGGTGTTCGTTCTCGGCATAGCATTTTTCTGAAAAGGCAAACGTCCGGCTCCTTGTCCCACAAGGAAGGTGCCAGCCCTGAAAGCTCTTGCTGCTCTTCACTGTCCCCGTGCAGCCTATGCACAGGCACAACAGCATTGGGGATCTGTGCTTGCCCAGGATCGGTACACCTCTCGGTGTCAGTTCTCAGCATAACATTTTTCTGAAAAGGCAAACGTCCGGCTCCTTGTCCCACAAGGAAGGTGCCAGCCCTGAAAGCTCTTGCTGCTCTTCACTGTCCCCGTGCAGCCTATGCGCAGGCACAACAGCATTCAGGATCTGTGCTTGCCCAGGAACGGTACACCTCACGGTGTTCGTTCTCGGCAGAGGCTCTTCCGAAAAGGCAAACGTCCAGCTCCTTGTCCCACAAGGAAGGTGCCAGCCCTGAAAGCTCTTGCTGCTCTTCACTGTCCCCGTGCAGCCTATGCACAGGCACAACAGCATTCGGGATCTGTGCTTGCCCAGGATCGGTACACCTCACGGTGTTCGTTCTCGGCATAGCATTTTTCTGAAAAGGCAAACGTCCGGCTCCTTGTCCCACAAGGAAGGTGCCAGCCCTGAAAGCTCTTGCTGCTCTTCACTGTCCCCGTGCAGCCTATGCACAGGCACAACAGCATTCGGGATCTGTGCTTGCCCAGGATCGGTACACCTCACGGTGTTCGTTCTCGGCATAGCATTTTTCTGAAAAGGCAAACGTCCGACTCCTTGTCCCACAAGGAAGGTGCCAGCCCTGAAAGTTCTTGCTGCTCTTCACTGTCCCCGTGCAGCCTATGCACAGGCACATCAGCATTCGGGATATGTGCTTGCCCAGGAACGGTACACCTCACGGTGTTCGTTCTCGGCAGAGGCTCTTCCGAAAAGGCAAACGTCCAGCTCCTTGTCCCACAAGGAAGGTGCCAGCCCTGAAAGCTCTTGCTGCTCTTCACTGTCCCCGTGCAGCCTATGCACAGGCACAACAGCATTGGGGATCTGTGCTTGCCCAGGATCGGTACACCTCACGGTGTTCGTTCTCGGCATAGCATTTTTCTGAAAAGGCAAACGTCCGACTCCTTGTCCCACAAGGAAGGTGCCAGCCCTGAAAGCTCTTGCTGTTCTTCACTGTCCCCGTGCAGCCTATGCACAGGCACAACAGCATTGGGGATCTGTGCTTGCCCAGGATCGGTACACCTCACGGTGTTCGTTCTCGGCATAGCATTTTTCTGAAAAGGCAAACGTCCGGCTCCTTGTCCCACAAGGAAGGTGCCAGCCCTGAAAGCTCTTGCTGCTCTTCACTGTCCCCGTGCAGCCTATGCACAGGCACAACAGCATTGGGGATCTGTGCTTGCCCAGGATCGGTACACCTCACGGTGTTCGTTCTCGGCATAGCATTTTTCTGAAAAGGCAAACGTCCGACTCCTTGTCCCACAAGGAAGGTGCCAGCCCTGAAAGTTCTTGCTGCTCTTCACTGTCCCCGTGCAGCCTATGCACAGGCACAACAGCATTGGGGATATGTGCTTGCCCAGGAACGGTACACCTCACGGTGTTCGTTCTCGGCAGAGGCTCTTCCGAAAAGGCAAACGTCCGGCTCCTTGTCCCACAAGGAAGGTGCCAGCCCTGAAAGCTCTTGCTGCTCTTCACTGTCCCCGTGCAGCCTATGCGCAGGCACAACAGCATTCGGGATCTGTGCTTGCCCAGGATCGGTACAGCTCACGGTGTTCGTTCTCGGCATAGCATTTTTCTGAAAAGGCAAACGTCCGGCTCCTTGTCCCACAAGGAAGGTGCCAGCCCTGAAAGCTCTTGCTGCTCTTCACTGTCCCTGTGCAGCCTATGCACAGGCACAACAGCATTGGGGATCTGTGCTTGCGCAGGAACGGTACACCTCTCGGTGTCCGTTCTCGGCAGAGGCTCTTCCGAAAAGGCAAACGTCCGACTCCTTGTCCCACAAGGAAGGTGCCAGCCCTGAAAGTTCTTGCTGTTCTTCACTGTCCCCGTGCAGCCTATGCACAGGCACAACAGCATTGGGGATCTGTGCTTGCCCAGGATCGGTACACCTCACGGTGTTCGTTCTCGGCATAGCATTTTTCTGAAAAGGCAAACGTCCGGCTCCTTGTCCCACAAGGAAGGTGCCAGCCCTGAAAGCTCTTGCTGCTCTTCACTGTCCCCGTGCAGCCTATGCACAGGCACAACAGCATTGGGGATCTGTGCTTGCCCAGGATCGGTACACCTCACGGTGTTCGTTCTCGGCATAGCATTTTTCTGAAAAGGCAAACGTCCGGCTCCTTGTCCCACAAGGAAGGTGCCAGCCCTGAAAGCTCTTGCTGCTCTTCACTGTCCCCGTGCAGCCTATGCACAGGCACAACAGCATTGGGGATCTGTGCTTGCCCAGGATCGGTACACCTCTCGGTGTCAGGTCTCAGCATAACATTTTTCTGAAAAGGCAAACGTCCGGCTCCTTGTCCCACAAGGAAGGTGCCAGCCCTGAAAGCTCTTGCTGCTCTTCACTGTCCCCGTGCAGCCTATGCACAGGCACAACAGCATTGGGGATCTGTGCTTGCCCAGGATCGGTACACCTCTCGGTGTCAGTTCTCAGCATAACATTTTTCTGAAAAGGCAAACGTCCGGCTCCTTGTCCCACAAGGAAGGTGCCAGCCCTGAAAGCTCTTGCTGCTCTTCACTGTCCCCGTGCAGCCTATGCACAGGCACAACAGCATTGGGGATCTGTGCTTGCGAAGGATCGGTACACCTCACGGTGTTCGTTCACGGCAGAGGCTCTTCCGAAAAGGCAAACGTCCAGCTCCTTGTCCCACAAGGAAGGTGCCAGCCCTGAAAGCTCTTGCTGCTCTTCACTGTCCCCGTGCAGCCTATGCACAGGCACAACAGCATTGGGGATCTGTGCTTGCCCAGGATCGGTACACCTCACGGTGTTCGTTCTCGGCATAGCATTTTTCTGAAAAGGCAAACGTCCGGCTCCTTGTCCCACAAGGAAGGTGCCAGCCCTGAAAGCTCTTGCTGCTCTTCACTGTCCCCGTGCAGCCTATGCACAGGCACAACAGCATTCGGGATCTGTGCTTGCCCAGGATCGGTACACCTCACGGTGTTCGTTCTCGGCATAGCATTTTTCTGAAAAGGCAAACGTCTGGCTCCTTGTCCCACAAGGAAGGTGCCAGCCCTGAAAGCTCTTGCTGCTCTTCACTGTCTCCGTGCAGCCTATGCACAGGCACAACAGCATTGGGGATCTGTGCTTGCCCAGGATCGGTACACCTCACGGTGTTCGTTCTCGGCATAGCATTTTTCTGAAAAGGCAAACGTCCGACTCCTTGTCCCACAAGGAAGGTGCCAGCCCTGAAAGTTCTTGCTGCCCTTCACTGTCCCCGTGCAGCCTATGCACAGGCACAACAGCATTGGGGATATGTGCTTGCCCAGGAACGGTACACCTCACGGTGTTCGTTCTCGGCAGAGGCTCTTCCGAAAAGGCAAACGTCCAGCTCCTTATCCCACAAGGACGGTGCCAGCCCTGAAAGCTCTTGCTGCTCTTCACTGTCCCCGTGCAGCCTATGCACAGGCACAACAGCATTGGGGATCTGTGCTTGCCCAGGATCGGTACACCTCACGGTGTTCGTTCTCGGCATAGCATTTTTCTGAAAAGGCAAACGTCCGGCTCCTTGTCCCACAAGGAAGGTGCCAGCCCTGAAAGCTCTTGCTGCTCTTCACTGTCCCCGTGCAGCCTATGCACAGGCACAACAGCATTGGGGATCTGTGCTTGCCCAGGATCGGTACACCTCACGGTGTTCGTTCATGGCAGAGGCTCTTCCGAAAAGGCAAACGTCCGGCTCCTTGTCCCACAAGGAAGGTGCCAGCCCTGAAAGCTCTTGCTGCTCTTCACTGTCCCTGTGCAGCCTATGCACAGGCACAACAGCATTGGGGATCTGTGCTTGCCCAGGAACGGTACACCTCTCGGTGTCCGTTCTCGGCATAGCATTTTTCTGAAAAGGCAAACGTCCGACTCCTTGTCCCACAAGGAAGGTGCCAGCCCTGAAAGCTCTTGCTGCTCTTCACTGTCCCCGTGCAGCCTATGCACAGGCACAACAGCACTGGGGATATGTGCTTGCCCAGGAACGATACACCTCACGGTGTTCGTTCTCGGCAGAGGCTCTTCTGAAAAGGCAAACGTCCGGCTCCTTGTCCCACAAGGAAGGTGCCAGCCCTGAAAGCTCTTGCTGCTCTTCACTGTCCCCGTGCAGCCTATGCACAGGCACAACAGCATTCGGGATCTGTGCTTGCCCAGGATCGGTACACCTCACGGTGTTCGTTCTCGGCATAGCATTTTTCTGAAAAGGCAAACGTCCGGCTCCTTGTCCCACAAGGAAGGTGCCAGCCCTGAAAGCTCTTGCTGCTCTTCACTGTCCCCGTGCAGCCTATGCACTGGCACAACAGCATTCGGGATCTGTGCTTGCCCAGGATCGGTACACCTCACGGTGTTCGTTCTCGGCATAGCATTTTTCTGAAAAGGCAAACGTCCGGCTCCTTGTCCCACAAGGAAGGTGCCAGCCCTGAAAGCTCTTGCTGCTCTTCACTGTCCCCGTGCAGCCTATGCACAGGCACAACAGCACTGGGGATATGTGCTTGCCCAGGAACGATACACCTCACGGTGTTCGTTCTCGGCAGAGGCTCTTCTGAAAAGGCAAACGTCCGGCTCCTTGTCCCACAAGGAAGGTGCCAGCCCTGAAAGCTCTTGCTGCTCTTCACTGTCCCCGTGCAGCCTATGCACAGGCACAACAGCATTCGGGATCTGTGCTTGCCCAGGATCGGTACACCTCACGGTGTTCGTTCTCGGCATAGCATTTTTCTGAAAAGGCAAACGTCCGACTCCTTGTCCCACAAGGAAGGTGCCAGCCCTGAAAGCTCTTGCTGCTCTTCACTGTCCCCGTGCAGCCTATGCACTGGCACAACAGCATTCGGGATCTGTGCTTGCCCAGGATCGGTACACCTCACGGTGTTCGTTCTCGGCATAGCATTTTTCTGAAAAGGCAAACGTCCGGCTCCTTGTCCCACAAGGAAGGTGCCAGCCCTGAAAGCTCTTGCTGCTCTTCACTGTCCCCGTGCAGCCTATGCACAGGCACAACAGCATTCGGGATCTGTGCTTGCCCAGGATCGGTACACCTCACGGTGTTCGTTCTCGGCATAGCATTTTTCTGAAAAGGCAAACGTCCGACTCCTTGTCCCACAAGGAAGGTGCCAGCCCTGAAAGTTCTTGCTGCTCTTCACTGTCCCCGTGCAGCCTATGCACAGGCACAACAGCATTGGGGATATGTGCTTGCCCAGGAACGGTACACCTCACGGTGTTCGTTCTCGGCAGAGGCTCTTCCGAAAAGGCAAACGTCCAGCTCCTTGTCCCACAAGGAAGGTGCCAGCCCTGAAAGCTCTTGCTGCTCTTCACTGTCCCCGTGCAGCCTATGCACAGGCACAACAGCATTCGGGATATGTGCTTGCCCAGGATCGGTACACCTCACGGTGTTCGTTCTCGGCATAGCATTTTTCTGAAAAGGCAAACGTCCGGCTCCTTGTCCCACAAGGAAGGTGCCAGCCCTGAAAGCTCTTGCTGCTCTTCACTGTCCCCGTGCAGCCTATGCACAGGCACAACAGCATTGGGGATCTGTGCTTGCCCAGGATCGGTACACCTCACGGTGTTCGTTCTCGGCATAGCATTTTTCTGAAAAGGCAAACGTCCGACTCCTTGTCCCACAAGGAAGGTGCCAGCCCTGAAAGTTCTTGCTGCTCTTCACTGTCCCCGTGCAGCCTATGCACAGGCACAACAGCATTCGGGATATGTGCTTGCCCAGGAACGGTACACCTCACGGTGTTCGTTCTCGGCAGAGGCTCTTCCGAAAAGGCAAACGTCCAGCTCCTTGTCCCACAAGGAAGGTGCCAGCCCTGAAAGCTCTTGCTGCTCTTCACTGTCCCCGTGCAGCCTATGCGCAGGCACAACAGCATTCGGGATCTGTGCTTGCCCAGGATCGGTACACCTCACGGTGTTCGTTCTCGGCATAGCATTTTTCTGAAAAGGCAAACGTCCGGCTCCTTGTCCCACAAGGAAGGTGCCAGCCCTGAAAGCTCTTGCTGCTCTTCACTGTCCCTGTGCAGCCTATGCACAGGCACAACAGCATTGGGGATCTGTGCTTGCCCAGGATCGGTACACCTCACGGTGTTCGTTCTCGGCATAGCATTTTTCTGAAAAGGCAAACGTCCGGCTCCTTGTCCCACAAGGAAGGTGCCAGCCCTGAAAGCTCTTGCTGCTCTTCACTGTCCCCGTGCAGCCTATGCACAGGCACAACAGCATTGGGGATCTGTGCTTGCCCAGGATCGGTACACCTCACGGTGTTCGTTCACGGCAGAGGCTCTTCCGAAAAGGCAAACGTCCAGCTCCTTGTCCCACAAGGAAGGTGCCAGCCCTGAAAGCTCTTGCTGCTCTTCACTGTCCCCGTGCAGCCTATGCACAGGCACAACAGCATTGGGGATCTGTGCTTGCCCAGGATCGGTACACCTCACGGTGTTCGTTCTCGGCATAGCATTTTTCTGAAAAGGCAAACGTCCGGCTCCTTGTCCCACAAGGAAGGTGCCAGCCCTGAAAGCTCTTGCTGCTCTTCACTGTCCCCGTGCAGCCTATGCACAGGCACAACAGCATTCGGGATCTGTGCTTGCCCAGGATCGGTACACCTCACGGTGTTCGTTCTCGGCATAGCATTTTTCTGAAAAGGCAAACGTCTGGCTTCTTGTCCCACAAGGAAGGTGCCAGCCCTGAAAGCTCTTGCTGCTCTTCACTGTCTCCGTGCAGCCTATGCACAGGCACAACAGCATTGGGGATCTGTGCTTGCCCAGGATCGGTACACCTCACGGTGTTCGTTCTCGGCATAGCAATTTTCTGAAAAGGCAAACGTCCGACTCCTTGTCCCACAAGGAAGGTGCCAGCCCTGAAAGTTCTTGCTGCTCTTCACTGTCCCCGTGCAGCCTATGCACAGGCACAACAGCATTGGGGATATGTGCTTGCCCAGGAACGGTACACCTCACGGTGTTCGTTCTCGGCAGAGGCTCTTCCGAAAAGGCAAACGTCCAGCTCCTTGTCCCACAAGGACGGTGCCAGCCCTGAAAGCTCTTGCTGCTCTTCACTGTCCCCGTGCAGCCTATGCACAGGCACAACAGCATTGGGGATATGTGCTTGCCCAGGATCGGTACACCTCACGGTGTTCGTTCTCGGCATAGCATTTTTCTGAAAAGGCAAACGTCCGACTACTTGTCCCACAAGGAAGGTGCCAGCCCTGAAAGCTCTTGCTGCTCTTCACTGTCCCCGTGCAGCCTATGCACAGGCACAACAGCATTGGGGATATGTGCTTGCCCAGGAACGGTACACCTCACGGTGTTCGTTCTCGGCAGAGGCTCTTCCGAAAAGGCAAATGTCCAGCTCCTTGTCCCACAAGGAAGGTGCCAGCCCTGAAAGCTCTTGCTGCTCTTCACTGTCCCCGTGCAGCCTATGCGCAGGCACAACAGCATTGGGGATCTGTGCTTGCCCAGGATCGGTACACCTCACGGTGTTCGTTCTCGGCATAGCATTTTTCTGAAAAGGCAAACGTCCGGCTCCTTGTCCCACAAGGAAGGTGCCAGCCCTGAAAGCTCTTGCTGCTCTTCACTGTCCCCGTGCAGCCTATGCACAGGCACAACAGCATTCGGGATATGTGCTTGCCCAGGATCGGTACACCTCACGGTGTTCGTTCTCGGCAGAGGCTCTTCCGAAAAGGCAAACGTCCGGCTCCTTGTCCCACAAGGAAGGTGCCAGCCCTGAAAGCTCTTGCTGCTCTTCACTGTCCCTGTGCAGCCTATGCACAGGCACAACAGCATTGGGGATCTGTGCTTGCCCAGGAACGGTACACCTCTCGGTGTCCATTCTCGGCATAGCATTTTTCTGAAAAGGCAAACGTCCGACTCCTTGTCCCACAAGGAAGGTGCCAGCCCTGAAAGCTCTTGCTGCTCTTCACTGTCCCCGTGCAGCCTATGCACAGGCACAACAGCATTGGGGATATGTGCTTGCCCAGGAACGATACACCTCACGGTGTTCGTTCTCGGCAGAGGCTCTTCCGAAAAGGCAAACGTCCGGCTCCTTGTCACACAAGGAAGGTGCCAGCCCTGAAAGCTCTTGCTGCTCTTCACTGTCCCCGTGCAGCCTATGCACAGGCACAACAGCATTGGGGATCTGTGCTTGCCCAGGATCGGTACACCTCACGGTGTTCGTTCTCGGCATAGCATTTTTCTGAAATGGCAAACGTCCGGCTCCTTGTCCCACAAGGAAGGTGCCAGCCCTGAAAGCTCTTGCTGCTCTTCACTGTCCCCGTGCAGCCTATGCACAGGCACAACAGCATTGGGGATCTGTGCTTGCCCAGGATCGGTACACCTCACGGTGTTCGTTCTCGGCATAGCATTTTTCTGAAAAGGCAAACGTCCGGCTCCTTGTCCCACAAGGAAGGTGCCAGCCCTGAAAGCTCTTGCTGCTCTTCACTGTCCCCGTGCAGCCTATGCACAGGCACAACAGCATTGGGGATCTGTGCTTGCCCAGGAACGGTACACCTCACGGTGTTCGTTCTCGGCAGAGGCTCTTCCGAAAAGGCAAACGTCCAGCTCCTTGTCCCACAAGGAAGGTGCCAGCCCTGAAAGCTCTTGCTGCTCTTCACTGTCCCCGTGCAGCCTATGCACAGGCACAACAGCATTGGGGATATGTGCTTGCCCAGGAACGGTACACCTCACGGTGTTCGTTCTCGGCAGAGGCTCTTCCGAAAAGGCAAACGTCCAGCTCCTTGTCCCACAAGGAAGGTGCCAGCCCTGAAAGCTCTTGCTGCTCTTCACTGTCCCCGTGCAGCCTATGCACAGGCACAACAGCATTCGGGATATGTGCTTGCCCAGGATCGGTACACCTCACGGTGTTCGTTCTCGGCATAGCATTTTTCTGAAAAGGCAAACGTCCGGCTCCTTGTCCCACAAGGAAGGTGCCAGCCCTGAAAGCTCTTGCTGCTCTTCACTGTCCCCGTGCAGCCTATGCACAGGCACAACAGCATTGGGGATCTGTGCTTGCCCAGGATCGGTACACCTCACGGTGTTCATTCTCGGCATAGCATTTTTCTGAAAAGGCAAACGTCCGACTCCTTGTCCCACAAGGAAGGTGCCAGCCCTGAAAGTTCTTGCTGCTCTTCACTGTCCCCGTGCAGCCTATGCACAGGCACAACAGCATTCGGGATATGTGCTTGCCCAGGAACGGTACACCTCACGGTGTTCGTTCTCGGCAGAGGCTCTTCCGAAAAGGCAAACGTCCAGCTCCTTGTCCCACAAGGAAGGTGCCAGCCCTGAAAGCTCTTGCTGCTCTTCACTGTCCCCGTGCAGCCTATGCGCAGGCACAACAGCATTCGGGATCTGTGCTTGCCCAGGATCGGTACACCTCACGGTGTTCGTTCTCGGCATAGCATTTTTCTGAAAAGGCAAACGTCCGGCTCCTTGTCCCACAAGGAAGGTGCCAGCCCTGAAAGCTCTTGCTGCTCTTCACTGTCCCTGTGCAGCCTATGCACAGGCACAACAGCATTGGGGATCTGTGCTTGCCCAGGATCGGTACACCTCACGGTGTTCGTTCTCGGCATAGCATTTTTCTGAAAAGGCAAACGTCCGGCTCCTTGTCCCACAAGGAAGGTGCCAGCCCTGAAAGCTCTTGCTGCTCTTCACTGTCCCCGTGCAGCATATGCACAGGCACAACAGCATTGGGGATCTGTGCTTGCCCAGGATCGGTACACCTCACGGTGTTCGTTCACGGCAGAGGCTCTTCCGAAAAGGCAAACGTCCAGCTCCTTGTCCCACAAGGAAGGTGCCAGCCCTGAAAGCTCTTGCTGCTCTTCACTGTCCCCGTGCAGCCTATGCACAGGCACAACAGCATTGGGGATCTGTGCTTGCCCAGGATCGGTACACCTCACGGTGTTCGTTCTCGGCATAGCATTTTTCTGAAAAGGCAAACGTCCGGCTCCTTGTCCCACAAGGAAGGTGCCTGCCCTGAAAGCTCTTGCTGCTCTTCACTGTCCCCGTGCAGCCTATGCACAGGCACAACAGCATTCGGGATCTGTGCTTGCCCAGGATCGGTACACCTCACGGTGTTCGTTCTCGGCATAGCATTTTTCTGAAAAGGCAAACGTCTGGCTTCTTGTCCCACAAGGAAGGTGCCAGCCCTGAAAGCTCTTGCTGCTCTTCACTGTCTCCGTGCAGCCTATGCACAGGCACAACAGCATTGGGGATCTGTGCTTGCCCAGGATCGGTACACCTCACGGTGTTCGTTCTCGGCATAGCATTTTTCTGAAAAGGCAAACGTCCGACTCCTTGTCCCACAAGGAAGGTGCCAGCCCTGAAAGTTCTTGCTGCTCTTCACTGTCCCCGTGCAGCCTATGCACAGGCACAACAGCATTGGGGATATGTGCTTGCCCAGGAACGGTACACCTCACGGTGTTCGTTCTCGGCAGAGGCTCTTCCGAAAAGGCAAACGTCCAGCTCCTTGTCCCACAAGGACGGTGCCAGCCCTGAAAGCTCTTGCTGCTCTTCACTGTCCCCGTGCAGCCTATGCACAGGCACAACAGCATTGGGGATATGTGCTTGCCCAGGATCGGTACACCTCACGGTGTTCGTTCTCGGCATAGCATTTTTCTGAAAAGGCAAACGTCCGACTCCTTGTCCCACAAGGAAGGTGCCAGCCCTGAAAGTTCTTGCTGCTCTTCACTGTCCCCGTGCAGCCTATGCACAGGCACAACAGCATTGGGGATATGTGCTTGCCCAGGAACGGTACACCTCACGGTGTTCGTTCTCGGCAGAGGCTCTTCCGAAAAGGCAAACGTCCGGCTCCTTGTCCCACAAGGAAGGTGCCAGCCCTGAAAGCTCTTGCTGCTCTTCACTGTCCCCGTGCAGCCTATGCGCAGGCACAACAGCATTGGGGATCTGTGCTTGCCCAGGATCGGTACACCTCACGGTGTTCGTTCTCGGCATAGCATTTTTCTGAAAAGGCAAACGTCCGGCTCCTTGTCCCACAAGGAAGGTGCCAGCCCTGAAAGCTCTTGCTGCTCTTCACTGTCCCCGTGCAGCCTATGCACAGGCACAACAGCATTGGGGATCTGTGCTTGCCCAGGATCGGTACACCTCACGGTGTTCGTTCTCGGCAGAGGCTCTTCCGAAAAGGCAAACGTCCGGCTCCTTGTCCCACAAGGAAGGTGCCAGCCCTGAAAGCTCTTGCTGCTCTTCACTGTCCCCGTGCAGCCTATGCACAGGCACAACAGCATTCGGGATCTGTGCTTGCCCAGGATCGGTACACCTCACGGTGTTCGTTCTCGGCATAGCATTTTTCTGAAATGGCAAACGTCCGGCTCCTTGTCCCACAAGGAAGGTGCCAGCCCTGAAAGCTCTTGCTGCTCTTCACTGTCCCCGTGCAGCCTATGCACAGGCACAACAGCATTGGGGATCTGTGCTTGCCCAGGATCGGTACACCTCACGGTGTTCGTTCTCGGCATAGCATTTTTCTGAAAAGGCAAACGTCCGGCTCCTTGTCCCACAAGGAAGGTGCCAGCCCTGAAAGCTCTTGCTGCTCTTCACTGTCCCCGTGCAGCCTATGCACAGGCACAACAGCATTGGGGATCTGTGCTTGCCCAGGAACGGTACACCTCACGGTGTTCGTTCTTGGCAGAGGCTCTTCCGAAAAGGCAAACGTCCGGCTCCTTGTCCCACAAGGAAGGTGCCAGCCCTGAAAGCTCTTGCTGCTCTTCACTGTCCCCGTGCAGCCTATGCACTGGCACAACAGCATTCGGGATCTGTGCTTGCCCAGGATCGGTACACCTCACGGTGTTCGTTCTCGGCATAGCATTTTTCTGAAAAGGCAAACGTCCGGCTCCTTGTCCCACAAGGAAGGTGCCAGCCCTGAAAGCTCTTGCTGCTCTTCACTGTCCCCGTGCAGCCTATGCACAGGCACAACAGCATTCGGGATCTGTGCTTGCCCAGGATCGGTACACCTCACGGTGTTCGTTCTCGGCATAGCATTTTTCTGAAAAGGCAAACGTCCGACTCCTTGTCCCACAAGGAAGGTGCCAGCCCTGAAAGTTCTTGCTGCTCTTCACTGTCCCCGTGCAGCCTATGCACAGGCACAACAGCATTGGGGATATGTGCTTGCCCAGGAACGGTACACCTCACGGTGTTCGTTCTCGGCAGAGGCTCTTCCGAAAAGGCAAACGTCCAGCTCCTTGTCCCACAAGGAAGGTGCCAGCCCTGAAAGCTCTTGCTGCTCTTCACTGTCCCCGTGCAGCCTATGCACAGGCACAACAGCATTCGGGATATGTGCTTGCCCAGGATCGGTACACCTCACGGTGTTCGTTCTCGGCATAGCATTTTTCTGAAAAGGCAAACGTCCGGCTCCTTGTCCCACAAGGAAGGTGCCAGCCCTGAAAGCTCTTGCTGCTCTTCACTGTCCCCGTGCAGCCTATGCACAGGCACAACAGCATTGGGGATCTGTGCTTGCCCAGGATCGGTACACCTCACGGTGTTCGTTCTCGGCATAGCATTTTTCTGAAAAGGCAAACGTCCGACTCCTTGTCCCACAAGGAAGGTGCCAGCCCTGAAAGTTCTTGCTGCTCTTCACTGTCCCCGTGCAGCCTATGCACAGGCACAACAGCATTGGGGATATGTGCTTGCCCAGGAACGGTACACCTCACGGTGTTCGTTCTCGGCAGAGGCTCTTCCGAAAAGGCAAACGTCCAGCTCCTTGTCCCACAAGGAAGGTGCCAGCCCTGAAAGCTCTTGCTGCTCTTCACTGTCCCCGTGCAGCCTATGCGCAGGCACAACAGCATTCGGGATCTGTGCTTGCCCAGGATCGGTACACCTCACGGTGTCCGTTCTCGGCATAGCATTTTTCTGAAAAGGCAAACGTCCGACTCCTTGTCCCACAAGGAAGGTGCCAGCCCTGAAAGCTCTTGCTGCTCTTCACTGTCCCTGTGCAGCCTATGCACAGGCACAACAGCATTGGGGATCTGTGCTTGCCCAGGATCGGTACACCTCACGGTGTTCGTTCTCGGCATAGCATTTTTCTGAAAAGGCAAACGTCCGGCTCCTTGTCCCACAAGGAAGGTGCCAGCCCTGAAAGCTCTTGCTGCTCTTCACTGTCCCCGTGCAGCCTATGCACAGGCACAACAGCATTCGGGATCTGTGCTTGCCCAGGATCGGTACACCTCACGGTGTTCGTTCTCGGCATAGCATTTTTCTGAAATGGCAAACGTCCGGCTCCTTGTCCCACAAGGAAGGTGCCAGCCCTGAAAGCTCTTGCTGCTCTTCACTGTCCCCGTGCAGCCTATGCACAGGCACAACAGCATTGGGGATCTGTGCTTGCCCAGGATCGGTACACCTCACGGTGTTCGTTCTCGGCATAGCATTTTTCTGAAAAGGCAAACGTCCGGCTCCTTGTCCCACAAGGAAGGTGCCAGCCCTGAAAGCTCTTGCTGCTCTTCACTGTCCCCGTGCAGCCTATGCACAGGCACAACAGCATTGGGGATCTGTGCTTGCCCAGGATCGGTACACCTCTCGGTGTCAGTTCTCAGCATAACATTTTTCTGAAAAGGCAAACGTCCGGCTCCTTGTCCCACAAGGAAGGTGCCAGCCCTGAAAGCTCTTGCTGCTCTTCACTGTCCCCGTGCAGCCTATGCACAGGCACAACAGCATTGGGGATCTGTGCTTGCCCAGGAACGGTACACCTCACGGTGTTCGTTCTCGGCAGAGGCTCTTCCGAAAAGGCAAACGTCCAGCTCCTTGTCCCACAAGGAAGGTGCCAGCCCTGAAAGCTCTTGCTGCTCTTCACTGTCCCCGTGCAGCCTATGGACAGGCACAACAGCATTCGGGATCTGTGCTTGCCCAGGATCGGTACACCTCACGGTGTTCGTTCTCGGCATAGCATTTTTCTGAAAAGGCAAACGTCCGGCTCCTTGTCCCACAAGGAAGGTGCCAGCCCTGAAAGCTCTTGCTGCTCTTCACTGTCCCCGTGCAGCCTATGCACAGGCACAACAGCATTCGGGATCTGTGCTTGCCCAGGATCGGTACACCTCACGGTGTTCGTTCTCGGCATAGCATTTTTCTGAAAAGGCAAACGTCTGGCTCCTTGTCCCACAAGGAAGGTGCCAGCCCTGAAAGCTCTTGCTGCTCTTCACTGTCCCCGTGCAGCCTATGCACAGGCACAACAGCATTCGGGATCTGTGCTTGCCCAGGATCGGTACACCTCACGGTGTTCGTTCTCGGCATAGCATTTTTCTGAAAAGGCAAACGTCCGACTCCTTGTCCCACAAGGAAGGTGCCAGCCCTGAAAGTTCTTGCTGCTCTTCACTGTCCCCGTGCAGCCTATGCACAGGCACAACAGCATTCGGGATATGTGCTTGCCCAGGAACGGTACACCTCACGGTGTTCGTTCTCGGCATAGCATTTTTCTGAAAAGGCAAACGTCCGGCTCCTTGTCCCACAAGGAAGGTGCCAGCCCTGAAAGCTCTTGCTGCTCTTCACTGTCCCCGTGTAGCCTATGCACAGGCACAACAGCATTCGGGATCCGTGCTTGCCCAGGAACAGTACACCTCACGGTGTTCGTTCTCGGCAGAGGCTCTTCCGAAAAGGCAAACGTCCGGCTCCTTGTCCCACAAGGAAGGTGCCAGCCCTGAAAGCTCTTGCTGCTCTTCAATGTCCCCGTGCAGCCTATGCACAGGCACAACAGCATTGGGGATCTGTGCTTGCCCAGGATCGGTACACCTCACGGTGTTCGTTCTCGGCATAGCATTTTTCTGAAAAGGCAAACGTCCGACTCCTTGTCCCACAAGGAAGGTGCCAGCCCTGAAAGCTCTTGCTGCTCTTCACTGTCCCCGTGCAGCCTATGCACAGGCACAACAGCATTGGGGATCTGTGCTTGCCCAGGATCGGTACACCTCACGGTGTTCGTTCTCGGCATAGCATTTTTCTGAAAAGGCAAACGTCCGACTCCTTGTCCCACAAGGAAGGTGCCAGCCCTGAAAGCTCTTGCTGCTCTTCACTGTCCCCGTGCAGCCTATGCACAGGCACAACAGCATTGGGGATCTGTGCTTGCCCAGGATCGGTACACCTCACGGTGTTCGTTCTCGGCAGAGGCTCTTCCGAAAAGGCAAACGTCCGGCTCCTTGTCCCACAAGGAAGGTGCCAGCCCTGAAAGCTCTTGCTGCTCTTCACTGTCCCTGTGCAGCCTATGCACAGGCACAACAGCATTGGGGATCTGTGCTTGCCCAGGAACGGTACACCTCTCGGTGTCCGTTCTCGGCATAGCATTTTTCTTAAAAGGCAAACGTCCGACTCCTTGTCCCACAAGGAAGGTGCCAGCCCTGAAAGCTCTTGCTGCTCTTCACTGTCCCTGTGCAGCCTATGCACAGGCACAACAGCATTCGGGATCTGTGCTTGCCCAGGAACGATACACCTCACGGTGTTCGTTCTCGGCAGAGGCTCTTCCGAAAAGGCAAATGTCCGGCTCCTTGTCCCACAAGGAAGGTGCCAGCCCTGAAAGCTCTTGCTGTTCTTCACTGTCCCCGTGCAGCCTATGCACAGGCACAACAGCATTGGGGATCTGTGCTTGCCCAGGATCGGTACACCTCACGGTGTTCGTTCTCGGCATAGCATTTTTCTGAAAAGGCAAACGTCCGGCTCCTTGTCCCACAAGGAAGGTGCCAGCCCTGAAAGCTCTTGCTGCTCTTCACTGTCCCCGTGCAGCCTATGCACAGGCACAACAGCATTGGGGATCTGTGCTTGCCCAGGATCGGTACACCTCACGGTGTTCGTTCTCGGCATAGCATTTTTCTGAAAAGGCAAACGTCCGGCTCCTTGTCCCACAAGGAAGGTGCCAGCCCTGAAAGCTTTTGCTGCTCTTCACTGTCCCCGTGCAGCCTATGCACAGGCACAACAGCATTCGGGATCTGTGCTTGCCCAGGATCGGTACACCTCACGGTGTTCGTTCTCGGCATAGCATTTTTCTGAAAAGGCAAACGTCCGGCTCCTTGTCCCACAAGGAAGGTGCCAGCCCTGAAAGCTCTTGCTGCTCTTCACTGTCCCCGTGCAGCCTATGCACAGGCACAACAGCATTGGGGATCTGTGCTTGCCCAGGATCGGTACACCTCACGGTGTTCGTTCTCGGCATAGCATTTTTCTGAAAAGGCAAACGTCCGGCTCCTTGTCCCACAAGGAAGGTGCCAGCCCTGAAAGCTCTTGCTGCTCTTCACTGTCCCCGTGCAGCCTATGCACAGGCACAACAGCATTGGGGATCTGTGCTTGCCCAGGAACGGTACACCTCACGGTGTTCGTTCTCGGCAGAGGCTCTTCTGAAAAGGCAAACGTCCGGCTCCTTGTCCCACAAGGAAGGTGCCAGCCCTGAAAGCTCTTGCTGCTCTTCACTGTCCCCGTGCAGCCTATGCACAGGCACAACAGCATTCGGGATCTGTGCTTGCCCAGGATCGGTACACCTCACGGTGTTCGTTCTCGGCATAGCATTTTTCTGAAAAGGCAAACGTCCGGCTCCTTGTCCCACAAGGAAGGTGCCAGCCCTGAAAGCTCTTGCTGCTCTTCACTGTCCCCGTGCAGCCTATGCACAGGCACAACAGCATTCGGGATCTGTGCTTGCCCAGGATCGGTACACCTCACGGTGTTCGTTCTCGGCATAGCATTTTTCTGAAAAGGCAAACGTCCGACTCCTTGTCCCACAAGGAAGGTGCCAGCCCTGAAAGTTCTTGCTGCTCTTCACTGTCCCCGTGCAGCCTATGCACAGGCACAACAGCATTCGGGATATGTGCTTGCCCAGGAACGGTACACCTCACGGTGTTCGTTCTCGGCAGAGGCTCTTCCGAAAAGGCAAACGTCCAGCTCCTTGTCCCACAAGGAAGGTGCCAGCCCTGAAAGCTCTTGCTGCTCTTCACTGTCCCCGTGCAGCCTATGCACAGGCACAACAGCATTGGGGATCTGTGCTTGCGCAGGAACGGTACACCTCTCGGTGTCCGTTCTCGGCAGAGGCTCTTCCGAAAAGGCAAACGTCCAGCTCCTTGTCCCACAAGGAAGGTGCCAGCCCTGAAAGCTCTTGCTGTTCTTCACTGTCCCCGTGCAGCCTATGCACAGGCACAACAGCATTGGGGATCTGTGCTTGCCCAGGATCGGTACACCTCACGGTGTTCGTTCTCGGCATAGCATTTTTCTGAAAAGGCAAACGTCCGGCTCCTTGTCCCACAAGGAAGGTGCCAGCCCTGAAAGCTCTTGCTGCTCTTCACTGTCCCCGTGCAGCCTATGCACAGGCACAACAGCATTGGGGATCTGTGCTTGCCCAGGATCGGTACACCTCACGGTGTTCGTTCTCGGCATAGCATTTTTCTGAAAAGGCAAACGTCCGGCTCCTTGTCCCACAAGGAAGGTGCCAGCCCTGAAAGCTTTTGCTGCTCTTCACTGTCCCCGTGCAGCCTATGCACAGGCACAACAGCATTGGGGATCTGTGCTTGCCCAGGATCGGTACACCTCACGGTGTTCGTTCTCGGCATAGCATTTTTCTGAAAAGGCAAACGTCCGGCTCCTTGTCCCACAAGGAAGGTGCCAGCCCTGAAAGCTCTTGCTGCTCTTCACTGTCCCCGTGCAGCCTATGCACAGGCACAACAGCATTGGGGATCTGTGCTTGCCCAGGATCGGTACACCTCTCGGTGTCAGTTCTCAGCATAACATTTTTCTGAAAAGGCAAACGTCCGGCTCCTTGTCCCACAAGGAAGGTGCCAGCCCTGAAAGCTCTTGCTGCTCTTCACTGTCCCCGTGCAGCCTATGCACAGGCACAACAGCATTCGGGATCTGTGCTTGCCCAGGATCGGTACACCTCACGGTGTTCGTTCTCGGCATAGCATTTTTCTGAAAAGGCAAACGTCCGGCTCCTTGTCCCACAAGGAAGGTGCCAGCCCTGAAAGCTCTTGCTGCTCTTCACTGTCCCCGTGCAGCCTATGCACAGGCACAACAGCATTCGGGATCTGTGCTTGCCCAGGATCAGTACACCTCACGGTGTTCGTTCTCGGCATAGCATTTTTCTGAAAAGGCAAACGTCCGACTCCTTGTCCCACAAGGAAGGTGCCAGCCCTGAAAGTTCTTGCTGCTCTTCACTGTCCCCGTGCAGCCTATGCACAGGCACAACAGCATTGGGGATCTGTGCTTGCCCAGGAACGGTACACCTCACGGTGTTCGTTCTCGGCAGAGGCTCTTCCGAAAAGGCAAACGTCCAGCTCCTTGTCCCACAAGGAAGGTGCCAGCCCTGAAAGCTCTTGCTGCTCTTCACTGTCCCCGTGCAGCCTATGCACAGGCACAACAGCATTCGGGATCTGTGCTTGCCCAGGATCGGTACACCTCACGGTGTTCGTTCTCGGCATAGCATTTTTCTGAAAAGGCAAACGTCCGGCTCCTTGTCCCACAAGGAAGGTGCCAGCCCTGAAAGCTCTTGCTGCTCTTCACTGTCCCCGTGCAGCCTATGCACAGGCACAACAGCATTCGGGATCTGTGCTTGCCCAGGATCAGTACACCTCACGGTGTTCGTTCTCGGCATAGCATTTTTCTGAAAAGGCAAACGTCCGACTCCTTGTCCCACAAGGAAGGTGCCAGCCCTGAAAGTTCTTGCTGCTCTTCACTGTCCCCGTGCAGCCTATGCACAGGCACAACAGCATTGGGGATCTGTGCTTGCCCAGGAACGGTACACCTCACGGTGTTCGTTCTCGGCAGAGGCTCTTCCGAAAAGGCAAACGTCCAGCTCCTTGTCCCACAAGGAAGGTGCCAGCCCTGAAAGCTCTTGCTGCTCTTCACTGTCCCCGTGCAGCCTATGCACAGGCACAACAGCATTGGGGATCTGTGCTTGCCCAGGATCGGTACACCTCACGGTGTTCGTTCTCGGCATAGCATTTTTCTGAAAAGGCAAACGTCCGGCTCCTTGTCCCACAAGGAAGGTGCCAGCCCTGAAAGCTCTTGCTGCTCTTCACTGTCCCCGTGCAGCCTATGCACAGGCACAACAGCATTCAGGATCTGTGCTTGCCCAGGATCGGTACACCTCACGGTGTTCGTTCTCGGCATAGCATTTTTCTGAAAAGGCAAACGTCCGACTCCTTGTCCCACAAGGAAGGTGCCAGCCCTGAAAGTTCTTGCTGCTCTTCACTGTCCCCGTGCAGCCTATGCACAGGCACAACAGCATTGGGGATATGTGCTTGCCCAGGAACGGTACACCTCACGGTGTTCGTTCTCCGCAGAGGGTCTTCCGAAAAGGCAAACGTCCAGCTCCTTGTCCCACAAGGAAGGTGCCAGCCCTGAAAGCTCTTGCTGCTCTTCACTGTCCCCGTGCAGCCTATGCGCAGGCACAACAGCATTCGGGATCTGTGCTTGCCCAGGATCGGTACAGCTCACGGTGTTCGTTCTCGGCATAGCATTTTTCTGAAAAGGCAAACGTCCGGCTCCTTGTCCCACAAGGAAGGTGCCAGCCCTGAAAGCTCTTGCTGCTCTTCACTGTCCCTGTGCAGCCTATGCACAGGCACAACAGCATTGGGGATCTGTGCTTGCGCAGGAACGGTACACCTCTCGGTGTCCGTTCTCGGCAGAGGCTCTTCCGAAAAGGCAAACGTCCGGCTCCTTGTCCCACAAGGAAGGTGCCAGCCCTGAAAGCTCTTGCTGTTCTTCACTGTCCCCGTGCAGCCTATGCACAGGCACAACAGCATTGGGGATCTGTGCTTGCCCAGGATCGGTACACCTCACGGTGTTCGTTCTCGGCATAGCATTTTTCTGAAAAGGCAAACGTCCGGCTCCTTGTCCCACAAGGAAGGTGCCAGCCCTGAAAGCTCTTGCTGCTCTTCACTGTCCCCGTGCAGCCTATGCACAGGCACAACAGCATTCAGGATCTGTGCTTGCCCAGGATCGGTACACCTCACGGTGTTCGTTCTCGGCATAGCATTTTTCTGAAAAGGCAAACGTCCGGCTCCTTGTCCCACAAGGAAGGTGCCAGCCCTGAAAGCTCTTGCTGCTCTTCACTGTCCCCGTGCAGCCTATGCACAGGCACAACAGCATTGGGGATCTGTGCTTGCCCAGGATCGGTACACCTCTCGGTGTCAGGTCTCAGCATAACATTTTTCTGAAAAGGCAAACGTCCGGCTCCTTGTCCCACAAGGAAGGTGCCAGCCCTGAAAGCTCTTGCTGCTCTTCACTGTCCCCGTGCAGCCTATGCACAGGCACAACAGCATTGGGGATCTGTGCTTGCCCAGGATCGGTACACCTCTCGGTGTCAGGTCTCAGCATAACATTTTTCTGAAAAGGCAAACGTCCGGCTCCTTGTCCCACAAGGAAGGTGCCAGCCCTGAAAGCTCTTGCTGTTCTTCACTGTCCCCGTGCAGCCTATGCACAGGCACAACAGCATTGGGGATCTGTGCTTGCCCAGGATCGGTACACCTCTCGGTGTCAGTTCTCAGCATAGCATTTTTCTGAAAAGGCAAACGTCCGACTCCTTGTCCCACAAGGAAGGTGCCAGCCCTGAAAGCTCTTGCTGCTCTTCACTGTCCCCGTGCAGCCTATGCACAGGCACAACAGCATTGGGGATATGTGCTTGCCCAGGAACGATACACCTCACGGTGTTCGTTCTCGGCAGAGGCTCTTCCGAAAAGGCAAACGTCCGGCTCCTTGTCCCACAAGGAAGGTGCCAGCCCTGAAAGCTCTTGCTGTTCTTCACTGTCCCCGTGCAGCCTATGCACAGGCACAACAGCATTGGGGATCTGTGCTTGCCCAGGATCGGTACACCTCACGGTGTTCGTTCTCGGCATAGCATTTTTCTGAAAAGGCAAACGTCCGGCTCCTTGTCCCACAAGGAAGGTGCCAGCCCTGAAAGTTCTTGCTGCTCTTCACTGTCCCCGTGCAGCCTATGCACAGGCACAACAGCATTGGGGATATGTGCTTGCCCAGGAACGGTACACCTCACGGTGTTCGTTCTCGGCATAGCATTTTTCTGAAAAGGCAAACGTCCGGCTCCTTGTCCCACAAGGAAGGTGCCAGCCCTGAAAGCTCTTGCTGCTCTTCACTGTCCCCGTGCAGCCTATGCACAGGCACAACAGCAGTTGGGATCTGTGCTTGCCCAGGATCGGTACACCTCTCGGTGTCAGGTCTCAGCATAACATTTTTCTGAAAAGGCAAACGTCCGGCTCCTTGTCCCACAAGGAAGGTGCCAGCCCTGAAAGCTCTTGCTGTTCTTCACTGTCCCCGTGCAGCCTATGCACAGGCACAACAGCATTGGGGATCTGTGCTTGCCCAGGATCGGTACACCTCTCGGTGTCAGTTCTCAGCATAACATTTTTCTGAAAAGGCAAACGTCCGGCTCCTTGTCCCACAAGGAAGGTGCCAGCCCTGAAATCTCTTGCTGCTCTTCCCTGTCCCCGTGCAGCCTATGCACAGGCACAACAGCATTTGGGATCTGTGCTTGCCCAGGATCGGTACACCTCATGGTGTTCGTTCTCGGCATAGCATTTTTCTGAAAAGGCAAACGTCCGGCTCATGTCCCACAAGGAAGGTGCCAGCCCTGAAAGCTCTTGCTGCTCTTCACTGTCCCCGTGCAGCCTATGCACAGGCACAACAGCATTCGGGATCTGTGCTTGCCCAGGATCGGTACACCTCACGGTGTTCGTTCTCGGCATAGCATTTTTCTGAAAAGGCAAACGTCCGGCTCCTTGTCCCACAAGGAAGGTGCCAGCCCTGAAAGCTCTTGCTGCTCTTCACTGTCCCCGTGCAGCCTATGCACAGGCACAACAGCATTCGGGATCTGTGCTTGCCCAGGATCGGTACACCTCACGGTGTTCGTTCTCGGCATAGCATTTTTCTGAAAAGGCAAACGTCCGACTCCTTGTCCCACAAGGAAGGTGCCAGCCCTGAAAGTTCTTGCTGCTCTTCACTGTCCCCGTGCAGCCTATGCACAGGCACAACAGCATTGGGGATATGTGCTTGCTCAGGAACGGTACACCTCACGGTGTTCGTTCTCGGCATAGCATTTTTCTGAAAAGGCAAACGTCCGGCTCCTTGTCCCACAAGGAAGGTGCCAGCCCTGAAAGCTCTTGCTGCTCTTCACTGTCCCCGTGCAGCCTATGCACAGGCACAACAGCATTCGGGATCTGTGCTTGCCCAGGAACGGTACACCTCACGGTGTTCGTTCTCGGCATAGCATTTTTCTGAAAAGGCAAACGTCCGGCTCCTTGTCCCACAAGGAAGGTGCCAGCCCTGAAAGCTCTTGCTGCTCTTCACTGTCCCCGTGTAGCCTATGCACAGGCACAACAGCATTCGGGATCTGTGCTTGCCCAGGAACAGTACACCTCACGGTGTTCGTTCTCGGCAGAGGCTCTTCCGAAAAGGCAAACGTCCGGCTCCTTGTCCCACAAGGAAGGTGCCAGCCCTGAAAGCTCTTGCTGCTCTTCACTGTCCCCGTGCAGCCTATGCACAGGCACAACAGCATTGGGGATCTGTGCTTGCCCAGGATCGGTACACCTCACGGTGTTCGTTCTCGGCAGAGGCTCTTCCGAAAAGGCAAACGTCCGGCTCCTTGTCCCACAAGGAAGGTGCCAGCCCTGAAAGCTCTTGCTGCTCTTCACTGTCCCTGTGCAGCCTATGCACAGGCACAACAGCATTGGGGATCTGTGCTTGCCCAGGAACGGTACACCTCTCGGTGTTCGTTCTCGGCATAGCATTTTTCTGAAAAGGCAAACGTCCGACTCCTTGTCCCACAAGGAAGGTGCCAGCCCTGAAAGCTCTTGCTGCTCTTCACTGTCCCCGTGCAGCCTATGCACAGGCACAACAGCATTGGGGATATGTGCTTGCCCAGGAACGATACACCTCACGGTGTTCGTTCTCGGCAGAGGCTCTTCCGAAAAGGCAAACGTCCGGCTCCTTGTCCCACAAGGAAGGTGCCAGCCCTGAAAGCTCTTGCTGTTCTTCACTGTCCCCGTGCAGCCTATGCACAGGCACAACAGCATTGGGGATCTGTGCTTGCCCAGGATCGGTACACCTCACGGTGTTCGTTCTCGGCATAGCATTTTTCTGAAAAGGCAAACGTCCGGCTCCTTGTCCCACAAGGAAGGTGCCAGCCCTGAAAGTTCTTGCTGCTCTTCACTGTCCCCGTGCAGCCTATGCACAGGCACAACAGCATTTGGGATCTGTGCTTGCCCAGGATCGGTACACCTCTCGGTGTCAGGTCTCAGCATAACATTTTTCTGAAAAGGCAAACGTCCGGCTCCTTGTCCCACAAGGAAGGTGCCAGCCCTGAAAGCTCTTGCTGTTCTTCACTGTCCCCGTGCAGCCTATGCACAGGCATAACAGCATTGGGGATCTGTGCTTGCCCAGGATCGGTACACCTCTCGGTGTCAGTTCTCAGCATAACATTTTTCTGAAAAGGCAAACGTCCGGCTCCTTGTCCCACAAGGAAGGTGCCAGCCCTGAAATCTCTTGCTGCTCTTCACTGTCCCCGTGCAGCCTATGCACAGGCACAACAGCATTCGGGATCTGTGCTTGCCCAGGATCGGTACACCTCACGGTGTTCGTTCTCGGCAGAGGCTCTTCCAAAAAGGCAAACGTCCAGCTCCTTGTCCCACAAGGAAGGTGCCAGCCCTGAAAGCTCTTGCTGCTCTTCACTGTCCCCGTGCAGCCTATGCACAGGCACAACAGCATTGGGGATCTGTGCTTGCCCAGGATCGGTACACCTCACGGTGTTCGTTCTCGGCATAGCATTTTTCTGAAAAGGCAAACGTCCGACTCCTTGTCCCACAAGGAAGGTGCCAGCCCTGAAAGCTCTTGCTGCTCTTCACTGTCCCCGTGCAGCCTATGCACAGGCACAACAGCATTCGGGATCTGTGCTTGCCCAGGATCGGTACACCTCACGGTGTTCGTTCTCGGCATAGCATTTTTCTGAAAAGGCAAACGTCCGACTCCTTGTCCCACAAGGAAGGTGCCAGCCCTGAAAGTTCTTGCTGCTCTTCACTGTCCCCGTGCAGCCTATGCACAGGCACAACAGCATTGGGGATATGTGCTTGCCCAGGAACGGTACACCTCACGGTGTTCGTTCTCGGCATAGCATTTTTCTGAAAAGGCAAACGTCCGGCTCCTTGTCCCACAAGGAAGGTGCCAGCCCTGAAAGCTCTTGCTGCTCTTCACTGTCCCCGTGCAGCCTATGCACAGGCACAACAGCATTGGGGATCTGTGCTTGCCCAGGATCGGTACACCTCACGGTGTTCGTTCTCGGCATAGCATTTTTCTGAAAAGGCAAACGTCCGGCTCCTTGTCCCACAAGGAAGGTGCCAGCCCTGAAAGTTCTTGCTGCTCTTCACTGTCCCCGTGCAGCCTATGCACAGGCACAACAGCATTGGGGATCTGTGCTTGCCCAGGAACGGTACACCTCACGGTGTTCGTTCTCGGCATAGGCTCTTCCGAAAAGGCAAACGTCCAGCTCCTTGTCCCACAAGGAAGGTGCCAGCCCTGAAAGCTCTTGCTGCTCTTCACTGTCCCCGTGCAGCCTATGCGCAGGCACAACAGCATTGGGGATCTGTGCTTGCCCAGGATCGGTACAGCTCACGGTGTTCGTTCTCGGCATAGCATTTTTCTGAAAAGGCAAACGTCCGGCTCCTTGTCCCACAAGGAAGGTGCCAGCCCTGAAAGCTCTTGCTGCTCTTCACTGTCCCTGTGCAGCCTATGCACAGGCACAACAGCATTGGGGATCTGTGCTTGCGCAGGAACGGTACACCTCTCGGTGTCCGTTCTCGGCAGAGGCTCTTCCGAAAAGGCAAACGTCCGGCTCCTTGTCCCACAAGGAAGGTGCCAGCCCTGAAAGCTCTTGCTGTTCTTCACTGTCCCCGTGCAGCCTATGCACAGGCACAACAGCATTGGGGATCTGTGCTTGCCCAGGATCGGTACACCTCACGGTGTTCGTTCTCGGCATCGCATTTTTCTGAAAAGGCAAACGTCCGGCTCCTTGTCCCACAAGGAAGGTGCCAGCCCTGAAAGCTCTTGCTGCTCTTCACTGTCCCCGTGCAGCCTATGCACAGGCACAACAGCATTGGGGATCTGTGCTTGCCCAGGATCGGTACACCTCACGGTGTTCGTTCTCGGCATAGCATTTTTCTGAAAAGGCAAACGTCCGGCTCCTTGTCCCACAAGGAAGGTGCCAGCCCTGAAAGCTCTTGCTGCTCTTCACTGTCCCCGTGCAGCCTATGCACAGGCACAACAGCACTGGGGATCTGTGCTTGCGCAGGAACGGTACACCTCTCGGTGTCCGTTCTCGGCAGAGGCACTTCCGAAAAGGAAAACGTCCGGCTCCTTGTCCCACAAGGAAGGTGCCAGCCCTGAAAGCTCTTGCTGTTCTTCACTGTCCCCGTGCAGCCTATGCACAGGCACAACAGCATTGGGGATCTGTGCTTGCCCAGGATCGGTACACCTCACGGTGTTCGTTCTCGGCATAGCATTTTTCTGAAAAGGCAAACGTCCGACTCCTTGTCCCACAAGGAAGGTGCCAGCCCTGAAAGCTCTTGCTGCTCTTCACTGTCCCCGTGCAGCCTATGCACAGGCACAACAGCATTCGGGATCTGTGCTTGCCCAGGATCGGTACACCTCACGGTGTTCGTTCTCGGCATAGCATTTTTCTGAAATGGCAAACGTCCAGCTCCTTGTCCCACAAGGAAGGTGCCAGCCCTGAAAGCTCTTGCTGCTCTTCACTGTCCCCGTGCAGCCTATGCGCAGGCACAACAGCATTCGGGATCTGTGCTTGCCCAGGATCGGTACAGCTCACGGTGTTCGTTCTCGGCATAGCATTTTTCTGAAAAGGCAAACGTCCGGCTCCTTGTCCCACAAGGAAGGTGCCAGCCCTGAAAGCACTTGCTGCTCTTCACTGTCCCCGTGTAGCCTATGCACAGGCACAACAGCATTCGGGATCTGTGCTTGCCCAGGAACAGTACACCTCACGGTGTTCGTTCTCGGCAGAGGCTCTTCCGAAAAGGCAAACGTCCGGCTCCTTGTCCCACAAGGAAGGTGCCAGCCCTGAAAGCTCTTGCTGCTCTTCACTGTCCCCGTGCAGCCTATGCACAGGCACAACAGCATTGGGGATCTGTGCTTGCCCAGGATCGGTACACCTCACGGTGTTCGTTCTCGGCATAGCATTTTTCTGAAAAGGCAAACGTCCGGCTCCTTGTCCCACAAGGAAGGTGCCAGCCCTGAAAGCTTTTGCTGCTCTTCACTGTCCCCGTGCAGCCTATGCACAGGCACAACAGCATTCGGGATCTGTGCTTGCCCAGGATCGGTACACCTCACGGTGTTCGTTCTCGGCATAGCATTTTTCTGAAAAGGCAAACGTCCGGCTCCTTGTCCCACAAGGAAGGTGCCAGCCCTGAAAGCTCTTGCTGCTCTTCACTGTCCCCGTGCAGCCTATGCACAGGCACAACAGCATTGGGGATCTGTGCTTGCCCAGGATCGGTACACCTCACGGTGTTCGTTCTCGGCATAGCATTTTTCTGAAAAGGCAAACGTCCGGCTCCTTGTCCCACAAGGAAGGTGCCAGCCCTGAAAGCTCTTGCTGCTCTTCACTGTCCCCGTGCAGCCTATGCACAGGCACAACAGCATTGGGGATCTGTGCTTGCCCAGGATCGGTACACCTCTCGGTGTCAGTTCTCAGCATAACATTTTTCTGAAAAGGCAAACGTCCGGCTCCTTGTCCCACAAGGAAGGTGCCAGCCCTGAAAGCTCTTGCTGCTCTTCACTGTCCCCGTGCAGCCTATGCACAGGCACAACAGCATTCGGGATCTGTGCTTGCCCAGGAACGGTACACCTCACGGTGTTCGTTCTCGGCAGAGGCTCTTCCGAAAAGGCAAACGTCCAGCTCCTTGTCCCACAAGGAAGGTGCCAGCCCTGAAAGCTCTTGCTGCTCTTCACTGTCCCCGTGCAGCCTATGCACAGGCACAACAGCATTCGGGATCTGTGCTTGCCCAGGATCGGTACACCTCACGGTGTTCGTTCTCGGCATAGCATTTTTCTGAAAAGGCAAACGTCCGGCTCCTTGTCCCACAAGGAAGGTGCCAGCCCTGAAAGCTCTTGCTGCTCTTCACTGTCCCCGTGCAGCCTATGCACAGGCACAACAGCATTCGGGATCTGTGCTTGCCCAGGATCGGTACACCTCACGGTGTTCGTTCTCGGCATAGCATTTTTCTGAAAAGGCAAACGTCCGACTCCTTGTCCCACAAGGAAGGTGCCAGCCCTGAAAGTTCTTGCTGCTCTTCACTGTCCCCGTGCAGCCTATGCACAGGCACAACAGCATTGGGGATCTGTGCTTGCCCAGGAACGGTACACCTCACGGTGTTCGTTCTCGGCAGAGGCTCTTCCGAAAAGGCAAACGTCCAGCTCCTTGTCCCACAAGGAAGGTGCCAGCCCTGAAAGCTCTTGCTGCTCTTCACTGTACCCGTGCAGCCTATGCACAGGCACAACAGCATTCGGGATCTGTGCTTGCCCAGGATCGGTACACCTCACGGTGTTCGTTCTCGGCATAGCATTTTTCTGAAAAGGCAAACGTCCGGCTCCTTGTCCCACAAGGAAGGTGCCAGCCCTGAAAGCTCTTGCTGCTCTTCACTGTCCCCGTGCAGCCTATGCACAGGCACAACAGCATTCGGGATCTGTGCTTGCCCAGGATCGGTACACCTCACGGTGTTCGTTCTCGGCATAGCATTTTTCTGAAAAGGCAAACGTCCGGCTCCTTGTCCCACAAGGAAGGTGCCAGCCCTGAAAGCTCTTGCTGCTCTTCACTGTCCCCGTGCAGCCTATGCACAGGCACAACAGCATTCGGGATCTGTGCTTGCCCAGGATCGGTACACCTCACGGTGTTCGTTCTCGGCATAGCATTTTTCTGAAAAGGCAAACGTCCGACTCCTTGTCCCACAAGGAAGGTGCCAGCCCTGAAAGTTCTTGCTGCTCTTCACTGTCCCCGTGCAGCCTATGCACAGGCACAACAGCACTGGGGATATGTGCTTGCCCAGGAACGGTACACCTCACGGTGTTCGTTCTCGGCAGAGGCTCTTCCGAAAAGGCAAACGTCCAGCTCCTTGTCCCACAAGGAAGGTGCCAGCCCTGAAAGCTCTTGCTGCTCTTCACTGTCCCCGTGCAGCCTATGCACAGGCACAACAGCATTGGGGATCTGTGCTTGCCCAGGATCGGTACACCTCACGGTGTTCGTTCTCGGCATAGCATTTTTCTGAAAAGGCAAACGTCCGGCTCCTTGTCCCACAAGGAAGGTGCCAGCCCTGAAAGCTCTTGCTGCTCTTCACTGTCCCCGTGCAGCCTATGCACAGGCACAACAGCATTGGGGATCTGTGCTTGCCCAGGATCGGTACACCTCACGGTGTTCGTTCTCGGCATAGCATTTTTCTGAAAAGGCAAACGTCCGACTCCTTGTCCCACAAGGAAGGTGCCAGCCCTGAAAGTTCTTGCTGCTCTTCACTGTCCCCGTGCAGCCTATGCACAGGCACAACAGCATTGGGGATCTGTGCTTGCGCAGTAACGGTACACCTCTCGGTGTCCGTTCTCGGCAGAGGCTCTTCCGAAAAGGCAAACGTCCGGCTCCTTGTCCCACAAGGAAGGTGCCAGCCCTGAAAGCTCTTGCTGCTCTTCACTGTCCCCGTGCAGCCTATGCACAGGCACAACAGCATTGGGGATCTGTGCTTGCCCAGGATCGGTACACCTCACGGTGTTCGTTCTCGGCATAGCATTTTTCTGAAAAGGCAAACGTCCGGCTCCTTGTCCCACAAGGAAGGTGCCAGCCCTGAAAGCTCTTGCTGCTCTTCACTGTCCCCGTGCAGCCTATGCACAGGCACAACAGCATTGGGGATCTGTGCTTGCCCAGGATCGGTACACCTCTCGGTGTCAGGTCTCAGCATAACATTTTTCTGAAAAGGCAAACGTCCGGCTCCTTGTCCCACAAGGAAGGTGCCAGCCCTGAAAGCTCTTGCTGCTCTTCACTGTCCCCGTGCAGCCTATGCACAGGCACAACAGCATTGGGGATCTGTGCTTGCCCAGGATCGGTACACCTCTCGGTGTCAGTTCTCAGCATAGCATTTTTCTGAAAAGGCAAACGTCCGACTCCTTGTCCCACAAGGAAGGTGCCAGCCCTGAAAGCTCTTGCTGCTCTTCACTGTCCCCGTGCAGCCTATGCACAGGCACAACAGCATTGGGGATATGTGCTTGCCCAGGAACGATACACCTCACGGTGTTCGTTCTCGGCAGAGGCTCTTCCGAAAAGGCAAACGTCCGGCTCCTTGTCCCACAAGGAAGGTGCCAGCCCTGAAAGCTCTTGCTGTTCTTCACTGTCCCCGTGCAGCCTATGCACAGGCACAACAGCATTGGGGATCTGTGCTTGCCCAGGATCGGTACACCTCACGGTGTTCGTTCTCGGCATAGCATTTTTCTGAAAAGGCAAACGTCCGGCTCCTTGTCCCACAAGGAAGGTGCCAGCCCTGAAAGTTCTTGCTGCTCTTCACTGTCCCCGTGCAGCCTATGCACAGGCACAACAGCATTGGGGATATGTGCTTGCCCAGGAACGGTACACCTCACGGTGTTCGTTCTCGGCATAGCATTTTTCTGAAAAGGCAAACGTCCGGCTCCTTGTCCCACAAGGAATGTGCCAGCCCTGAAAGCTCTTGCTGCTCTTCACTGTCCCCGTGCAGCCTATGCACAGGCACAACAGCAGTTGGGATCTGTGCTTGCCCAGGATCGGTACACCTCTCGGTGTCAGGTCTCAGCATAACATTTTTCTGAAAAGGCAAACGTCCGGCTCCTTGTCCCACAAGGAAGGTGCCAGCCCTGAAAGCTCTTGCTGTTCTTCACTGTCCCCGTGCAGCCTATGCACAGGCACAACAGCATTGGGGATCTGTGCTTGCCCAGGATCGGTACACCTCTCGGTGTCAGTTCTCAGCATAACATTTTTCTGAAAAGGCAAACGTCCGGCTCCTTGTCCCACAAGGAAGGTGCCAGCCCTGAAAGCTCTTGCTGCTCTTCACTGTCCCCGTGCAGCCTATGCACAGGCACAACAGCATTCGGGATCTGTGCTTGCCCAGGATCGGTACACCTCACGGTGTTCGTTCTCGGCATAGCATTTTTCTGAAAAGGCAAACGTCCGGCTCATGTCCCACAAGGAAGGTGCCAGCCCTGAAAGCTCTTGCTGCTCTTCACTGTCCCCGTGCAGCCTATGCACAGGCACAACAGCATTCGGGATCTGTGCTTGCCCAGGATCGGTACACCTCACGGTGTTCGTTCTCGGCATAGCATTTTTCTGAAAAGGCAAACGTCCGGCTCCTTGTCCCACAAGGAAGGTGCCAGCCCTGAAAGCTCTTGCTGCTCTTCACTGTCCCCGTGCAGCCTATGCACAGGCACAACAGCATTGGGGATCTGTGCTTGCCCAGGATCGGTACACCTCACGGTGTTCGTTCTCGGCATAGCATTTTTCTGAAAAGGCAAACGTCCGACTCCTTGTCCCACAAGGAAGGTGCCAGCCCTGAAAGTTCTTGCTGCTCTTCACTGTCCCCGTGCAGCCTATGCACAGGCACAACAGCATTGGGGATATGTGCTTGCCCAGGAACGGTACACCTCACGGTGTTCGTTCTCGGCATAGCATTTTTCTGAAAAGGCAAACGTCCGGCTCCTTGTCCCACAAGGAAGGTGCCAGCCCTGAAAGCTCTTGCTGCTCTTCACTGTCCCCGTGCAGCCTATGCACAGGCACAACAGCATTGGGGATCTGTGCTTGCCCAGGATCGGTACACCTCACGGTGTTCGTTCTCGGCATAGCATTTTTCTGAAAAGGCAAACGTCCGGCTCCTTGTCCCACAAGGAAGGTGCCAGCCCTGAAAGCTCTTGCTGCTCTTCACTGTCCCCGTGTAGCCTATGCACAGGCACAACAGCATTCGGGATCTGTGCTTGCCCAGGAACAGTACACCTCACGGTGTTCGTTCTCGGCAGAGGCTCTTCCGAAAAGGCAAACGTCCGGCTCCTTGTCCCACAAGGAAGGTGCCAGCCCTGAAAGCTCTTGCTGCTCTTCACTGTCCCCGTGCAGCCTATGCACAGGCACAACAGCATTGGGGATCTGTGCTTGCCCAGGATCGGTACACCTCACGGTGTTCGTTCTCGGCAGAGGCTATTCCGAAAAGGCAAACGTCCGGCTCCTTGTCCCACAAGGAAGGTGCCAGCCCTGAAAGCTCTTGCTGCTCTTCACTGTCCCTGTGCAGCCTATGCACAGGCACAACAGCATTGGGGATCTGTGCTTGCCCAGGAACGGTACACCTCTCGGTGTTCGTTCTCGGCATAGCATTTTTCTGAAAAGGCAAACGTCCGACTCCTTGTCCCACAAGGAAGGTGCCAGCCCTGAAAGCTCTTGCTGCTCTTCACTGTCCCCGTGCAGCCTATGCACAGGCACAACAGCATTGGGGATATGTGCTTGCCCAGGAACGATACACCTCACGGTGTTCGTTCTCGGCAGAGGCTCTTCCGAAAAGGCAAACGTCCGGCTCCTTGTCCCACAAGGAAGGTGCCAGCCCTGAAAGCTCTTGCTGCTCTTCACTGTCCCCGTGCAGCCTATGCACAGGCACAACAGCATTCGGGATCTGTGCTTGCCCAGGATCGGTACACCTCACGGTGTTCGTTCTCGGCATAGCATTTTTCTGAAAAGGCAAACGTCCGACTCCTTGTCCCACAAGGAAGGTGCCAGCCCTGAAAGTTCTTGCTGCTCTTCACTGTCCCCGTGCAGCCTATGCACAGGCACAACAGCATTGGGGATATGTGCTTGCCCAGGAACGGTACACCTCACGGTGTTCGTTCTCGGCATAGCATTTTTCTGAAAAGGCAAACGTCCAGCTCCTTGTCCCACAAGGAAGGTGCCAGCCCTGAAAGCTCTTGCTGCTCTTCACTGTCCCCGTGCAGCCTATGCACAGGCACAACAGCATTGGGGATCTGTGCTTGCCCAGGATCGGTACACCTCACGGTGTTCGTTCTCGGCATAGCATTTTTCTGAAAAGGCAAACGTCCGGCTCCTTGTCCCACAAGGAAGGTGCCAGCCCTGAAAGCTCTTGCTGCTCTTCACTGTCCCCGTGCAGCCTATGCACAGGCACAACAGCATTTGGGATCTGTGCTTGCCCAGGATCGGTACACCTCTCGGTGTCAGGTCTCAGCATAACATTTTTCTGAAAAGGCAAACGTCCGGCTCCTTGTCCCACAAGGAAGGTGCCAGCCCTGAAAGCTCTTGCTGTTCTTCACTGTCCCCGTGCAGCCTATGCACAGGCACAACAGCATTGGGGATCTGTGCTTGCCCAGGATCGGTACACCTCTCGGTGTCAGTTCTCAGCATAACATTTTTCTGAAAAGGCAAACGTCCGGCTCCTTGTCCCACAAGGAAGGTGCCAGCCCTGAAAGCTCTTGCTGCTCTTCACTGTCCCCGTGCAGCCTATGCACAGGCACAACAGCATTGGGGATCTGTGCTTGCCCAGGAACGGTACACCTCACGGTGTTCGTTCTCGGCAGAGGCTCTTCCAAAAAGGCAAACGTCCAGCTCCTTGTCCCACAAGGAAGGTGCCAGCCCTGAAAGCTCTTGCTGTTCTTCACTGTCCCCGTGCAGCCTATGCACAGGCACAACAGCATTGGGGATCTGTGCTTGCCCAGGATCGGTACACCTCACGGTGTTCGTTCTCGGCATAGCATTTTTCTGAAAAGGCAAACGTCCGGCTCATGTCCCACAAGGAAGGTGCCAGCCCTGAAAGCTCTTGCTGCTCTTCACTGTCCCCGTGCAGCCTATGCACAGGCACAACAGCATTGGGGATATGTGCTTGCCCAGGATCGGTACACCTCACGGTGTTCGTTCTCGGCATAGCATTTTTCTGAAAAGGCAAACGTCCGGCTCCTTGTCCCACAAGGAAGGTGCCAGCCCTGAAAGCTCTTGCTGCTCTTCACTGTCCCCGTGCAGCCTATGCACAGGCACAACAACATTCGGGATCTGTGCTTGCCCAGGATCGGTACACCTCACGGTGTTCGTTCTCGGCATAGCATTTTTCTGAAAAGGCAAACGTCCGACTCCTTGTCCCACAAGGAAGGTGCCAGCCCTGAAAGCTCTTGCTGCTCTTCACTGTCCCCGTGCAGCCTATGCGCAGGCACAACAGCATTGGGGATCTGTGCTTGCCCAGGATCGGTACACCTCACGGTGTTCGTTCTCGGCATAGCATTTTTCTGAAAAGGCAAACGTCTGACTCCTTGTCCCACAAGGAAGGTGCCAGCCCTGAAAGCTCTTGCTGCTCTTCACTGTCCCTGTGCAGCCTATGCACAGGCACAACAGCATTCGGGATCTGTGCTTGCCCAGGAACGGTACACCTCTCGGTGTCCGTTCTCGGCATAGCATTTTTCTGAAAAGGCAAACGTCCGACTCCTTGTCCCACAAGGAAGGTGCCAGCCCTGAAAGCTCTTGCTGCTCTTCACTGTCCCCGTGCAGCCTATGCACAGGCACAACAGCATTGGGGATATGTGCTTGCCCAGGAACGATACACCTCACGGTGTTCGTTCTCGGCAGAGGCTCTTCCGAAAAGGCAAACGTCCGGCTCCTTGTCCCACAAGGAAGGTGCCAGCCCTGAAAGCTCTTGCTGTTCTTCACTGTCCCCGTGCAGCCTATGCACAGGCACAACAGCATTGGGGATCTGTGCTTGCCCAGGATCGGTACAGCTCACGGTGTTCGTTCTCGGCATAGCATTTTTCTGAAAAGGCAAACGTCCGGCTCCTTGTCCCACAAGGAAGGTGCCAGCCCTGAAAGTTCTTGCTGCTCTTCACTGTCCCCGTGCAGCCTATGCACAGGCACAACAGCATTGGGGATATGTGCTTGCCCAGGAACGGTACACCTCACGGTGTTCGTTCTCGGCATAGCATTTTTCTGAAAAGGCAAACGTCCGGCTCCTTGTCCCACAAGGAAGGTGCCAGCCCTGAAAGCTCTTGCTGCTCTTCACTGTCCCCGTGCAGCCTATGCACAGGCACAACAGCATTTGGGATCTGTGCTTGCCCAGGATCGGTACACCTCACGGTGTTCGTTCTCGGCATAGCATTTTTCTGAAAAGGCAAACGTCCGGCTCCTTGTCCCACAAGGAAGGTGCCAGCCCTGAAAGCTTTTGCTGCTCTTCACTGTCCCCGTGCAGCCTATGCACAGGCACAACAGCATTGGGGATCTGTGCTTGCCCAGGATCGGTACACCTCACGGTGTTCGTTCTCGGCATAGCATTTTTCTGAAATGGCAAACGTCCGGCTCCTTGTCCCACAAGGAAGGTGCCAGCCCTGAAAGCTCTTGCTGCTCTTCACTGTCCCCGTGCAGCCTATGCACAGGCACAACAGCATTGGGGATCTGTGCTTGCCCAGGATCGGTACACCTCACGGTGTTCGTTCTCGGCATAGCATTTTTCTGAAAAGGCAAACGTCCGGCTCCTTGTCCCACAAGGAAGGTGCCAGCCCTGAAAGCTCTTGCTGCTCTTCACTGTCCCCGTGCAGCCTATGCACAGGCACAACAGCATTGGGGATCTGTGCTTGCCCAGGATCGGTACACCTCTCGGTGTCAGTTCTCAGCATAACATTTTTCTGAAAAGGCAAACGTCCGGCTCCTTGTCCCACAAGGAAGGTGCCAGCCCTGAAAGCTCTTGCTGCTCTTCACTGTCCCCGTGCAGCCTATGCACAGGCACAACAGCATTGGGGATCTGTGCTTGCCCAGGAACGGTACACCTCACGGTGTTCGTTCTCGGCAGAGGCTCTTCCGAAAAGGCAAACGTCCAGCTCCTTGTCCCACAAGGAAGGTGCCAGCCCTGAAAGCTCTTGCTGCTCTTCACTGTCCCCGTGCAGCCTATGCACAGGCACAACAGCATTCGGGATCTGTGCTTGCCCAGGATCGGTACACCTCACGGTGTTCGTTCTCGGCATAGCATTTTTCTGAAAAGGCAAACGTCCGGCTCCTTGTCCCACAAGGAAGGTGCCAGCCCTGAAAGCTCTTGCTGCTCTTCACTGTCCCCGTGCAGCCTATGCACAGGCACAACAACATTCGGGATCTGTGCTTGCCCAGGATCGGTACACCTCACGGTGTTCGTTCTCGGCATAGCATTTTTCTGAAAAGGCAAACGTCCGACTCCTTGTCCCACAAGGAAGGTGCCAGCCCTGAAAGCTCTTGCTGCTCTTCACTGTCCCCGTGCAGCCTATGCGCAGGCACAACAGCATTGGGGATCTGTGCTTGCCCAGGATCGGTACACCTCACGGTGTTCGTTCTCGGCATAGCATTTTTCTGAAAAGGCAAACGTCTGACTCCTTGTCCCACAAGGAAGGTGCCAGCCCTGAAAGCTCTTGCTGCTCTTCACTGTCCCTGTGCAGCCTATGCACAGGCACAACAGCATTCGGGATCTGTGCTTGCCCAGGAACGGTACACCTCTCGGTGTCCGTTCTCGGCATAGCATTTTTCTGAAAAGGCAAACGTCCGACTCCTTGTCCCACAAGGAAGGTGCCAGCCCTGAAAGCTCTTGCTGCTCTTCACTGTCCCCGTGCAGCCTATGCACAGGCACAACAGCATTGGGGATATGTGCTTGCCCAGGAACGATACACCTCACGGTGTTCGTTCTCGGCAGAGGCTCTTCCGAAAAGGCAAACGTCCGGCTCCTTGTCCCACAAGGAAGGTGCCAGCCCTGAAAGCTCTTGCTGTTCTTCACTGTCCCCGTGCAGCCTATGCACAGGCACAACAGCATTGGGGATCTGTGCTTGCCCAGGATCGGTACAGCTCACGGTGTTCGTTCTCGGCATAGCATTTTTCTGAAAAGGCAAACGTCCGGCTCCTTGTCCCACAAGGAAGGTGCCAGCCCTGAAAGTTCTTGCTGCTCTTCACTGTCCCCGTGCAGCCTATGCACAGGCACAACAGCATTGGGGATATGTGCTTGCCCAGGAACGGTACACCTCACGGTGTTCGTTCTCGGCATAGCATTTTTCTGAAAAGGCAAACGTCCGGCTCCTTGTCCCACAAGGAAGGTGCCAGCCCTGAAAGCTCTTGCTGCTCTTCACTGTCCCCGTGCAGCCTATGCACAGGCACAACAGCATTGGGGATCTGTGCTTGCCCAGGAACGGTACACCTCACGGTGTTCGTTCTCGGCATAGCATTTTTCTGAAAAGGCAAACGTCCGGCTCCTTGTCCCACAAGGAAGGTGCCAGCCCTGAAAGCTTTTGCTGCTCTTCACTGTCCCCGTGCAGCCTATGCACAGGCACAACAGCACTGGGGATCTGTGCTTGCCCAGGATCGGTACACCTCACGGTGTTCGTTCTCGGCATAGCATTTTTCTGAAATGGCAAACGTCCGGCTCCTTGTCCCACAAGGAAGGTGCCAGCCCTGAAAGCTCTTGCTGCTCTTCACTGTCCCCGTGCAGCCTATGCACAGGCACAACAGCATTGGGGATCTGTGCTTGCCCAGGATCGGTACACCTCACGGTGTTCGTTCTCGGCATAGCATTTTTCTGAAAAGGCAAACGTCCGGCTCCTTGTCCCACAAGGAAGGTGCCAGCCCTGAAAGCTCTTGCTGCTCTTCACTGTCCCCGTGCAGCCTATGCACAGGCACAACAGCATTGGGGATCTGTGCTTGCCCAGGATCGGTACACCTCTCGGTGTCAGTTCTCAGCATAACATTTTTCTGAAAAGGCAAACGTCCGGCTCCTTGTCCCACAAGGAAGGTGCCAGCCCTGAAAGCTCTTGCTGCTCTTCACTGTCCCCGTGCAGCCTATGCACAGGCACAACAGCATTGGGGATCTGTGCTTGCCCAGGAACGGTACACCTCACGGTGTTCGTTCTCGGCAGAGGCTCTTCCGAAAAGGCAAACGTCCAGCTCCTTGTCCCACAAGGAAGGTGCCAGCCCTGAAAGCTCTTGCTGCTCTTCACTGTCCCCGTGCAGCCTATGCACAGGCACAACAGCATTCGGGATCTGTGCTTGCCCAGGATCGGTACACCTCACGGTGTTCGTTCTCGGCATAGCATTTTTCTGAAAAGGCAAACGTCCGGCTCCTTGTCCCACAAGGAAGGTGCCAGCCCTGAAAGCTCTTGCTGCTCTTCACTGTCCCCGTGCAGCCTATGCACAGGCACAACAGCATTGGGGATCTGTGCTTGCCCAGGATCGGTATACCTCACGGTGTTCGTTCTCGGCATAGCATTTTTCTGAAAAGGCAAACGTCCGGCTCCTTGTCCCACAAGGAAGGTGCCAGCCCTGAAAGCTCTTGCTGCTCTTCACTGTCCCCGTGCAGCCTATGCACAGGCACAACAGCATTGGGGATCTGTGCTTGCCCAGGATCGGTACACCTCACGGTGTTCGTTCTCGGCATAGCATTTTTCTGAAAAGGCAAACGTCCGACTCCTTGTCCCACAAGGAAGGTGCCAGCCCTGAAAGTTCTTGCTGCTCTTCACTGTCCCCGTGCAGCCTATGCACAGGCACAACAGCATTGGGGATATGTGCTTGCCCAGGAACGGTACACCTCACGGTGTTCGTTCTCGGCATAGCATTTTTCTGAAAAGGCAAACGTCCGGCTCCTTGTCCCACAAGGAAGGTGCCAGCCCTGAAAGCTCTTGCTGCTCTTCACTGTCCCCGTGCAGCCTATGCACAGGCACAACAGCATTGGGGATCTGTGCTTGCCCAGGATCGGTACACCTCACGGTGTTCGTTCTCGGCATAGCATTTTTCTGAAAAGGCAAACGTCCGACTCCTTGTCCCACAAGGAAGGTGCCAGCCCTGAAAGTTCTTGCTGCTCTTCACTGTCCCCGTGCAGCCTATGCACAGGCACAACAGCATTGGGGATCTGTGCTTGCCCAGGAACGGTACACCTCACGGTGTTCGTTCTCGGCAGAGGCTCTTCCGAAAAGGCAAACGTCCAGCTCCTTGTCCCACAAGGAAGGTGCCAGCCCTGAAAGCTCTTGCTGCTCTTCACTGTACCCGTGCAGCCTATGCACAGGCACAACAGCATTCGGGATCTGTGCTTGCCCAGGATCGGTACACCTCACGGTGTTCGTTCTCGGCATAGCATTTTTCTGAAAAGGCAAACGTCCGGCTCCTTGTCCCACAAGGAAGGTGCCAGCCCTGAAAGCTCTTGCTGCTCTTCACTGTCCCCGTGCAGCCTATGCACAGGCACAACAGCATTGGGGATCTGTGCTTGCCCAGGATCGGTACACCTCTCGGTGTCAGTTCTCAGCATAACATTTTTCTGAAAAGGCAAACGTCCGGCTCCTTGTCCCACAAGGAAGGTGCCAGCCCTGAAAGCTCTTGCTGCTCTTCACTGTCCCCGTGCAGCCTATGCACAGGCACAACAGCATTGGGGATCTGTGCTTGCCCAGGAACGGTACACCTCACGGTGTTCGTTCTCGGCAGAGGCTCTTCCGAAAAGGCAAACGTCCAGCTCCTTGTCCCACAAGGAAGGTGCCAGCCCTGAAAGCTCTTGCTGCTCTTCACTGTCCCCGTGCAGCCTATGCACAGGCACAACAGCATTCGGGATCTGTGCTTGCCCAGGATCGGTACACCTCACGGTGTTCGTTCTCGGCATAGCATTTTTCTGAAAAGGCAAACGTCCGGCTCCTTGTCCCACAAGGAAGGTGCCAGCCCTGAAAGCTCTTGCTGCTCTTCACTGTCCCCGTGCAGCCTATGCACAGGCACAACAGCATTGGGGATCTGTGCTTGCCCAGGATCGGTACACCTCACGGTGTTCGTTCTCGGCATAGCATTTTTCTGAAAAGGCAAACGTCCGGCTCCTTGTCCCACAAGGAAGGTGCCAGCCCTGAAAGCTCTTGCTGCTCTTCACTGTCCCCGTGCAGCCTATGCACAGGCACAACAGCATTGGGGATCTGTGCTTGCCCAGGATCGGTACACCTCACGGTGTTCGTTCTCGGCATAGCATTTTTCTGAAAAGGCAAACGTCCGACTCCTTGTCCCACAAGGAAGGTGCCAGCCCTGAAAGTTCTTGCTGCTCTTCACTGTCCCCGTGCAGCCTATGCACAGGCACAACAGCATTGGGGATATGTGCTTGCCCAGGAACGGTACACCTCACGGTGTTCGTTCTCGGCATAGCATTTTTCTGAAAAGGCAAACGTCCGGCTCCTTGTCCCACAAGGAAGGTGCCAGCCCTGAAAGCTCTTGCTGCTCTTCACTGTCCCCGTGCAGCCTATGCACAGGCACAACAGCATTGGGGATCTGTGCTTGCCCAGGATCGGTACACCTCACGGTGTTCGTTCTCGGCATAGCATTTTTCTGAAAAGGCAAACGTCCGACTCCTTGTCCCACAAGGAAGGTGCCAGCCCTGAAAGTTCTTGCTGCTCTTCACTGTCCCCGTGCAGCCTATGCACAGGCACAACAGCATTGGGGATCTGTGCTTGCCCAGGAACGGTACACCTCACGGTGTTCGTTCTCGGCAGAGGCTCTTCCGAAAAGGCAAACGTCCAGCTCCTTGTCCCACAAGGAAGGTGCCAGCCCTGAAAGCTCTTGCTGCTCTTCACTGTACCCGTGCAGCCTATGCACAGGCACAACAGCATTCGGGATCTGTGCTTGCCCAGGATCGGTACACCTCACGGTGTTCGTTCTCGGCATAGCATTTTTCTGAAAAGGCAAACGTCCGGCTCCTTGTCCCACAAGGAAGGTGCCAGCCCTGAAAGCTCTTGCTGCTCTTCACTGTCCCCGTGCAGCCTATGCACAGGCACAACAGCATTCGGGATCTGTGCTTGCCCAGGATCGGTACACCTCACGGTGTTCGTTCTCGGCATAGCATTTTTCTGAAAAGGCAAACGTCCGACTCCTTGTCCCACAAGGAAGGTGCCAGCCCTGAAAGTTCTTGCTGCTCTTCACTGTCCCCGTGCAGCCTATGCACAGGCACAACAGCACTGGGGATATGTGCTTGCCCAGGAACGGTACACCTCACGGTGTTCGTTCTCGGCAGAGGCTCTTCCGAAAAGGCAAACGTCCAGCTCCTTGTCCCACAAGGAAGGTGCCAGCCCTGAAAGCTCTTGCTGCTCTTCACTGTCCCCGTGCAGCCTATGCACAGGCACAACAGCATTGGGGATCTGTGCTTGCCCAGGATCGGTACAGCTCACGGTGTTCGTTCTCGGCATAGCATTTTTCTGAAAAGGCAAACGTCCGGCTCCTTGTCCCACAAGGAAGGTGCCAGCCCTGAAAGCTCTTGCTGCTCTTCACTGTCCCCGTGCAGCCTATGCACAGGCACAACAGCATTGGGGATCTGTGCTTGCCCAGGATCGGTACACCTCACGGTGTTCGTTCTCGGCATAGCATTTTTCTGAAAAGGCAAACGTCCGACTCCTTGTCCCACAAGGAAGGTGCCAGCCCTGAAAGCTCTTGCTGCTCTTCACTGTCCCCGTGCAGCCTATGCACAGGCACAACAGCATTGGGGATATGTGCTTGCCCAGGAACGGTACACCTCACGGTGTTCGTTCTCGGCAGAGGCTCTTCCGAAAAGGCAAACGTCCAGCTCCTTGTCCCACAAGGAAGGTGCCAGCCCTGAAAGCTCTTGCTGCTCTTCACTGTCCCCGTGCAGCCTATGCGCAGGCACAACAGCATTCGGGATCTGTGCTTGCCCAGGATCGGTACAGCTCACGGTGTTCGTTCTCGGCATAGCATTTTTCTGAAAAGGCAAACGTCCGGCTCCTTGTCCCACAAGGAAGGTGCCAGCCCTGAAAGCTCTTGCTGCTCTTCACTGTCCCTGTGCAGCCTATGCACAGGCACAACAGCATTGGGGATCTGTGCTTGCCCAGGAACGGTACACCTCTCGGTGTCCGTTCTCGGCAGAGGCTCTTCCGAAAAGGCAAACGTCCGGCTCCTTGTCCCACAAGGAAGGTGCCAGCCCTGAAAGCTCTTGCTGTTCTTCACTGTCCCCGTGCAGCCTATGCACAGGCACAACAGCATTGGGGATCTGTGCTTGCCCAGGATCGGTACACCTCACGGTGTTCGTTCTCGGCATAGCATTTTTCTGAAAAGGCAAACGTCCGGCTCCTTGTCCCACAAGGAAGGTGCCAGCCCTGAAAGCTCTTGCTGCTCTTCACTGTCCCCGTGCAGCCTATGCACAGGCACAACAGCACTGGGGATATGTGCTTGCCCAGGAACGGTACACCTCACGGTGTTCGTTCTCGGCATAGCATTTTTCTGAAAAGGCAAACGTCCGGCTCCTTGTCCCACAAGGAAGGTGCCAGCCCTGAAAGCTCTTGCTGCTCTTCACTGTCCCCGTGCAGCCTATGCACAGGCACAACAGCATTGGGGATCTGTGCTTGCCCAGGATCGGTACACCTCACGGTGTTCGTTCTCGGCAGAGGCTCTTCCGAAAAGGCAAACGTCCAGCTCCTTGTCCCACAAGGAAGGTGCCAGCCCTGAAAGCTCTTGCTGCTCTTCACTGTACCCGTGCAGCCTATGCACAGGCACAACAGCATTCGGGATCTGTGCTTGCCCAGGATCGGTACACCTCACGGTGTTCGTTCTCGGCATAGCATTTTTCTGAAAAGGCAAACGTCCGGCTCCTTGTCCCACAAGGAAGGTGCCAGCCCTGAAAGCTCTTGCTGCTCTTCACTGTCCCCGTGCAGCCTACGCACAGGCACAACAGCATTGGGGATCTGTGCTTGCCCAGGATCGGTACACCTCTCGGTGTCAGTTCTCAGCATAACATTTTTCTGAAAAGGCAAACGTCCGGCTCCTTGTCCCACAAGGAAGGTGCCAGCCCTGAAAGCTCTTGCTGCTCTTCACTGTCCCCGTGCAGCCTATGCACAGGCACAACAGCATTGGGGATCTGTGCTTGCCCAGGAACGGTACACCTCACGGTGTTCGTTCTCGGCAGAGGCTCTTCCGAAAAGGCAAACGTCCAGCTCCTTGTCCCACAAGGAAGGTGCCAGCCCTGAAAGCTCTTGCTGCTCTTCACTGTCCCCGTGCAGCCTATGCACAGGCACAACAGCATTGGGGATCTGTGCTTGCCCAGGATCGGTACACCTCACGGTGTTCGTTCTCGGCATAGCATTTTTCTGAAAAGGCAAACGTCCGGCTCCTTGTCCCACAAGGAAGGTGCCAGCCCTGAAAGCTCTTGCTGCTCTTCACTGTCCCCGTGCAGCCTATGCACAGGCACAACAGCATTGGGGATCTGTGCTTGCCCAGGATCGGTACACCTCACGGTGTTCGTTCTCGGCATAGCATTTTTCTGAAAAGGCAAACGTCCGGCTCCTTGTCCCACAAGGAAGGTGCCAGCCCTGAAAGCTCTTGCTGCTCTTCACTGTCCCCGTGCAGCCTATGCACAGGCACAACAGCATTGGGGATCTGTGCTTGCCCAGGATCGGTACACCTCACGGTGTTCGTTCTCGGCATAGCATTTTTCTGAAAAGGCAAACGTCCGACTCCTTGTCCCACAAGGAAGGTGCCAGCCCTGAAAGTTCTTGCTGCTCTTCACTGTCCCCGTGCAGCCTATGCACAGGCACAACAGCATTGGGGATATGTGCTTGCCCAGGAACGGTACACCTCACGGTGTTCGTTCTCGGCATAGCATTTTTCTGAAAAGGCAAACGTCCGGCTCCTTGTCCCACAAGGAAGGTGCCAGCCCTGAAAGCTCTTGCTGCTCTTCACTGTCCCCGTGCAGCCTATGCACAGGCACAACAGCATTGGGGATCTGTGCTTGCCCAGGATCGGTACACCTCACGGTGTTCGTTCTCGGCATAGCATTTTTCTGAAAAGGCAAACGTCCGACTCCTTGTCCCACAAGGAAGGTGCCAGCCCTGAAAGTTCTTGCTGCTCTTCACTGTCCCCGTGCAGCCTATGCACAGGCACAACAGCATTGGGGATCTGTGCTTGCCCAGGAACGGTACACCTCACGGTGTTCGTTCTCGGCAGAGGCTCTTCCGAAAAGGCAAACGTCCAGCTCCTTGTCCCACAAGGAAGGTGCCAGCCCTGAAAGCTCTTGCTGCTCTTCACTGTACCCGTGCAGCCTATGCACAGGCACAACAGCATTCGGGATCTGTGCTTGCCCAGGATCGGTACACCTCACGGTGTTCGTTCTCGGCATAGCATTTTTCTGAAAAGGCAAACGTCCGGCTCCTTGTCCCACAAGGAAGGTGCCAGCCCTGAAAGCTCTTGCTGCTCTTCACTGTCCCCGTGCAGCCTATGCACAGGCACAACAGCATTCGGGATCTGTGCTTGCCCAGGATCGGTACACCTCACGGTGTTCGTTCTCGGCATAGCATTTTTCTGAAAAGGCAAACGTCCGACTCCTTGTCCCACAAGGAAGGTGCCAGCCCTGAAAGTTCTTGCTGCTCTTCACTGTCCCCGTGCAGCCTATGCACAGGCACAACAGCACTGGGGATATGTGCTTGCCCAGGAACGGTACACCTCACGGTGTTCGTTCTCGGCAGAGGCTCTTCCGAAAAGGCAAACGTCCAGCTCCTTGTCCCACAAGGAAGGTGCCAGCCCTGAAAGCTCTTGCTGCTCTTCACTGTCCCCGTGCAGCCTATGCACAGGCACAACAGCATTGGGGATCTGTGCTTGCCCAGGATCGGTACACCTCACGGTGTTCGTTCTCGGCATAGCATTTTTCTGAAAAGGCAAACGTCCGGCTCCTTGTCCCACAAGGAAGGTGCCAGCCCTGAAAGCTCTTGCTGCTCTTCACTGTCCCCGTGCAGCCTATGCACAGGCACAACAGCATTGGGGATCTGTGCTTGCCCAGGATCGGTACACCTCACGGTGTTCGTTCTCGGCATAGCATTTTTCTGAAAAGGCAAACGTCCGACTCCTTGTCCCACAAGGAAGGTGCCAGCCCTGAAAGTTCTTGCTGCTCTTCACTGTCCCCGTGCAGCCTATGCACAGGCACAACAGCATTGGGGATATGTGCTTGCCCAGGAACGGTACACCTCACGGTGTTCGTTCTCGGCAGAGGCTCTTCAGAAAAGGCAAACGTCCAGCTCCTTGTCCCACAAGGAAGGTGCCAGCCCTGAAAGCTCTTGCTGCTCTTCACTGTCCCCGTGCAGCCTATGCGCAGGCACAACAGCATTCGGGATCTGTGCTTGCCCAGGATCGGTACAGCTCACGGTGTTCGTTCTCGGCATAGCATTTTTCTGAAAAGGCAAACGTCCGGCTCCTTGTCCCACAAGGAAGGTGCCAGCCCTGAAAGCTCTTGCTGCTCTTCACTGTCCCTGTGCAGCCTATGCACAGGCACAACAGCATTGGGGATCTGTGCTTGCGCAGGAACGGTACACCTCTCGGTGTCCGTTCTCGGCAGAGGCTCTTCCGAAAAGGCAAACGTCCGGCTCCTTGTCCCACAAGGAAGGTGCCAGCCCTGAAAGCTCTTGCTGTTCTTCACTGTCCCCGTGCAGCCTATGCACAGGCACAACAGCATTGGGGATCTGTGCTTGCCCAGGATCGGTACACCTCACGGTGTTCGTTCTCGGCATAGCATTTTTCTGAAAAGGCAAACGTCCGGCTCCTTGTCCCACAAGGAAGGTGCCAGCCCTGAAAGCTCTTGCTGCTCTTCACTGTCCCCGTGCAGCCTATGCACAGGCACAACAGCATTCGGGATCTGTGCTTGCCCAGGATCGGTACACCTCACGGTGTTCGTTCTCGGCATAGCATTTTTCTGAAAAGGCAAACGTCCGGCTCCTTGTCCCACAAGGAAGGTGCCAGCCCTGAAAGCTCTTGCTGCTCTTCACTGTCCCCGTGCAGCCTATGCACAGGCACAACAGCATTGGGGATCTGTGCTTGCCCAGGATCGGTACACCTCTCGGTGTCAGGTCTCAGCATAACATTTTTCTGAAAAGGCAAACGTCCGGCTCCTTGTCCCACAAGGAAGGTGCCAGCCCTGAAAGCTCTTGCTGCTCTTCACTGTCCCCGTGCAGCCTATGCACAGGCACAACAGCATTGGGGATCTGTGCTTGCCCAGGATCGGTACACCTCTCGGTGTCAGGTCTCAGCATAACATTTTTCTGAAAAGGCAAACGTCCGGCTCCTTGTCCCACAAGGAAGGTGCCAGCCCTGAAAGCTCTTGCTGTTCTTCACTGTCCCCGTGCAGCCTATGCACAGGCACAACAGCATTGGGGATCTGTGCTTGCCCAGGATCGGTACACCTCTCGGTGTCAGTTCTCAGCATAGCATTTTTCTGAAAAGGCAAACGTCCGGCTCCTTGTCCCACAAGGAAGGTGCCAGCCCTGAAAGCTCTTGCTGCTCTTCACTGTCCCCGTGCAGCCTATGCACAGGCACAACAGCATTGGGGATATGTGCTTGCCCAGGAACGATACACCTCACGGTGTTCGTTCTCGGCAGAGGCTCTTCCGAAAAGGCAAACGTCCGGCTCCTTGTCCCACAAGGAAGGTGCCAGCCCTGAAAGCTCTTGCTGTTCTTCACTGTCCCCGTGCAGCCTATGCACAGGCACAACAGCATTGGGGATCTGTGCTTGCCCAGGATCGGTACACCTCACGGTGTTCGTTCTCGGCATAGCATTTTTCTGAAAAGGCAAACGTCCGGCTCCTTGTCCCACAAGGAAGGTGCCAGCCCTGAAAGTTCTTGCTGCTCTTCACTGTCCCCGTGCAGCCTATGCACAGGCACAACAGCATTGGGGATATGTGCTTGCCCAGGAACGGTACACCTCACGGTGTTCGTTCTCGGCATAGCATTTTTCTGAAAAGGCAAACGTCCGGCTCCTTGTCCCACAAGGAAGGTGCCAGCCCTGAAAGCTCTTGCTGCTCTTCACTGTCCCCGTGCAGCCTATGCACAGGCACAACAGCAGTTGGGATCTGTGCTTGCCCAGGATCGGTACACCTCTCGGTGTCAGGTCTCAGCATAACATTTTTCTGAAAAGGCAAACGTCCGGCTCCTTGTCCCACAAGGAAGGTGCCAGCCCTGAAAGCTCTTGCTGTTCTTCACTGTCCCCGTGCAGCCTATGCACAGGCACAACAGCATTGGGGATCTGTGCTTGCCCAGGATCGGTACACCTCTCGGTGTCAGTTCTCAGCATAACATTTTTCTGAAAAGGCAAACGTCCGGCTCCTTGTCCCACAAGGAAGGTGCCAGCCCTGAAAGCTCTTGCTGCTCTTCACTGTCCCCGTGCAGCCTATGCACAGGCACAACAGCATTCGGGATCTGTGCTTGCCCAGGATCGGTACACCTCACGGTGTTCGTTCTCGGCATAGCATTTTTCTGAAAAGGCAAACGTCCGGCTCATGTCCCACAAGGAAGGTGCCAGCCCTGAAAGCTCTTGCTGCTCTTCACTGTCCCCGTGCAGCCTATGCGCAGGCACAACAGCATTCGGGATCTGTGCTTGCCCAGGATCGGTACACCTCACGGTGTTCGTTCTCGGCATAGCATTTTTCTGAAAAGGCAAACGTCCGGCTCCTTGTCCCACAAGGAAGGTGCCAGCCCTGAAAGCTCTTGCTGCTCTTCACTGTCCCCGTGCAGCCTATGCACAGGCACAACAGCATTGGGGATCTGTGCTTGCCCAGGATCGGTACACCTCACGGTGTTCGTTCTCGGCATAGCATTTTTCTGAAAAGGCAAACGTCCGACTCCTTGTCCCACAAGGAAGGTGCCAGCCCTGAAAGTTCTTGCTGCTCTTCACTGTCCCCGTGCAGCCTATGCACAGGCACAACAGCATTGGGGATCTGTGCTTGCCCAGGAACGGTACACCTCACGGTGTTCGTTCTCGGCATAGCATTTTTCTGAAAAGGCAAACGTCCGGCTCCTTGTCCCACAAGGAAGGTGCCAGCCCTGAAAGCTCTTGCTGCTCTTCACTGTCCCCGTGCAGCCTATGCACAGGCACAACAGCATTCGGGATCTGTGCTTGCCCAGGATCGGTACACCTCACGGTGTTCGTTCTCGGCATAGCATTTTTCTGAAAAGGCAAACGTCCGGCTCCTTGTCCCACAAGGAAGGTGCCAGCCCTGAAAGCTCTTGCTGCTCTTCACTGTCCCCGTGTAGCCTATGCACAGGCACAACACCATTCGGGATCTGTGCTTGCCCAGGAACAGTACACCTCACGGTGTTCGTTCTCGGCAGAGGCTCTTCCGAAAAGGCAAAAGTCCGGCTCCTTGTCCCACAAGGAAGGTGCCAGCCCTGAAAGCTCTTGCTGCTCTTCACTGTCCCCGTGCAGCCTATGCACAGGCACAACAGCATTGGGGATCTGTGCTTGCCCAGGATCGGTACACCTCACGGTGTTCGTTCTCGGCAGAGGCTATTCCGAAAAGGCAAACGTCCGGCTCCTTGTCCCACAAGGAAGGTGCCAGCCCTGAAAGCTCTTGCTGCTCTTCACTGTCCCTGTGCAGCCTATGCACAGGCACAACAGCATTGGGGATCTGTGCTTGCCCAGGAACGGTACACCTCTCGGTGTTCGTTCTCGGCATAGCATTTTTCTGAAAAGGCAAACGTCCGACTCCTTGTCCCACAAGGAAGGTGCCAGCCCTGAAAGCTCTTGCTGCTCTTCACTGTCCCCGTGCAGCCTATGCACAGGCACAACAGCATTGGGGATCTGTGCTTGCCCAGGAACGATACACCTCACGGTGTTCGTTCTCGGCAGAGGCTCTTCCGAAAAGGCAAACGTCCGGCTCCTTGTCCCACAAGGAAGGTGCCAGCCCTGAAAGCTCTTGCTGTTCTTCACTGTCCCCGTGCAGCCTATGCACAGGCACAACAGCATTGGGGATCTGTGCTTGCCCAGGATCGGTACACCTCACGGTGTTCGTTCTCGGCATAGCATTTTTCTGAAAAGGCAAACGTCCGGCTCCTTGTCCCACAAGGAAGGTGCCAGCCCTGAAAGTTCTTGCTGCTCTTCACTGTCCCCGTGCAGCCTATGCACAGGCACAACAGCATTTGGGATCTGTGCTTGCCCAGGATCGGTACACCTCTCGGTGTCAGGTCTCAGCATAACATTTTTCTGAAAAGGCAAACGTCCGGCTCCTTGTCCCACAAGGAAGGTGCCAGCCCTGAAAGCTCTTGCTGTTCTTCACTGTCCCCGTGCAGCCTATGCACAGGCACAACAGCATTGGGGATCTGTGCTTGCCCAGGATCGGTACACCTCTCGGTGTCAGTTCTCAGCATAACATTTTTCTGAAAAGGCAAACGTCCGACTCCTTGTCCCACAAGGAAGGTGCCAGCCCTGAAAGCTCTTGCTGCTCTTCACTGTCCCCGTGCAGCCTATGCACAGGCACAACAGCATTCGGGATCTGTGCTTGCCCAGGATCGGTACACCTCACGGTGTTCGTTCTCGGCAGAGGCTCTTCCAAAAAGGCAAACGTCCAGCTCCTTGTCCCACAAGGAAGGTGCCAGCCCTGAAAGCTCTTGCTGCTCTTCACTGTCCCCGTGCAGCCTATGCACAGGCACAACAGCATTCGGGATCTGTGCTTGCCCAGGATCGGTACACCTCACGGTGTTCGTTCTCGGCATAGCATTTTTCTGAAAAGGCAAACGTCCGGCTCATGTCCCACAAGGAAGGTGCCAGCCCTGAAAGCTCTTGCTGCTCTTCACTGTCCCCGTGCAGCCTATGCACAGGCACAACAGCATTGGGGATCTGTGCTTGCCCAGGATCGGTACACCTCACGGTGTTCGTTCTCGGCATAGCATTTTTCTGAAAAGGCAAACGTCCGGCTCCTTGTCCCACAAGGAAGGTGCCAGCCCTGAAAGCTCTTGCTGCTCTTCACTGTCCCCGTGCAGCCTATGCACAGGCACAACAGCATTGGGGATCTGTGCTTGCCCAGGATCGGTACACCTCACGGTGTTCGTTCTCGGCATAGCATTTTTCTGAAAAGGCAAACGTCCGACTCCTTGTCCCACAAGGAAGGTGCCAGCCCTGAAAGTTCTTGCTGCTCTTCACTGTCCCCGTGCAGCCTATGCACAGGCACAACAGCATTGGGGATCTGTGCTTGCCCAGGAACGGTACACCTCACGGTGTTCGTTCTCGGCATAGCATTTTTCTGAAAAGGCAAACGTCCGGCTCCTTGTCCCACAAGGAAGGTGCCAGCCCTGAAAGCTCTTGCTGCTCTTCACTGTCCCCGTGCAGCCTATGCACAGGCACAACAGCATTCGGGATCTGTGCTTGCCCAGGATCGGTACACCTCACGGTGTTCGTTCTCGGCATAGCATTTTTCTGAAAAGGCAAACGTCCGGCTCCTTGTCCCACAAGGAAGGTGCCAGCCCTGAAAGCTCTTGCTGCTCTTCACTGTCCCCGTGTAGCCTATGCACAGGCACAACAGCATTCGGGATCTGTGCTTGCCCAGGAACAGTACACCTCACGGTGTTCGTTCTCGGCAGAGGCTCTTCCGAAAAGGCAAAAGTCCGGCTCCTTGTCCCACAAGGAAGGTGCCAGCCCTGAAAGCTCTTGCTGCTCTTCACTGTCCCCGTGCAGCCTATGCACAGGCACAACAGCATTGGGGATCTGTGCTTGCCCAGGATCGGTACACCTCACGGTGTTCGTTCTCGGCAGAGGCTATTCCGAAAAGGCAAACGTCCGGCTCCTTGTCCCACAAGGAAGGTGCCAGCCCTGAAAGCTCTTGCTGCTCTTCACTGTCCCTGTGCAGCCTATGCACAGGCACAACAGCATTGGGGATCTGTGCTTGCCCAGGAACGGTACACCTCTCGGTGTTCGTTCTCGGCATAGCATTTTTCTGAAAAGGCAAACGTCCGACTCCTTGTCCCACAAGGAAGGTGCCAGCCCTGAAAGCTCTTGCTGCTCTTCACTGTCCCCGTGCAGCCTATGCACAGGCACAACAGCATTGGGGATCTGTGCTTGCCCAGGAACGATACACCTCACGGTGTTCGTTCTCGGCAGAGGCTCTTCCGAAAAGGCAAACGTCCGGCTCCTTGTCCCACAAGGAAGGTGCCAGCCCTGAAAGCTCTTGCTGTTCTTCACTGTCCCCGTGCAGCCTATGCACAGGCACAACAGCATTGGGGATCTGTGCTTGCCCAGGATCGGTACACCTCACGGTGTTCGTTCTCGGCATAGCATTTTTCTGAAAAGGCAAACGTCCGGCTCCTTGTCCCACAAGGAAGGTGCCAGCCCTGAAAGTTCTTGCTGCTCTTCACTGTCCCCGTGCAGCCTATGCACAGGCACAACAGCATTTGGGATCTGTGCTTGCCCAGGATCGGTACACCTCTCGGTGTCAGGTCTCAGCATAACATTTTTCTGAAAAGGCAAACGTCCGGCTCCTTGTCCCACAAGGAAGGTGCCAGCCCTGAAAGCTCTTGCTGTTCTTCACTGTCCCCGTGCAGCCTATGCACAGGCACAACAGCATTGGGGATCTGTGCTTGCCCAGGATCGGTACACCTCTCGGTGTCAGTTCTCAGCATAACATTTTTCTGAAAAGGCAAACGTCCGACTCCTTGTCCCACAAGGAAGGTGCCAGCCCTGAAATCTCTTGCTGCTCTTCACTGTCCCCGTGCAGCCTATGCACAGGCACAACAGCATTCGGGATATGTGCTTGCCCAGGATCGGTACACCTCACGGTGTTCGTTCTCGGCAGAGGCTCTTCCAAAAAGGCAAACGTCCAGCTCCTTGTCCCACAAGGAAGGTGCCAGCCCTGAAAGCTCTTGCTGCTCTTCACTGTCCCCGTGCAGCCTATGCACAGGCACAACAGCATTCGGGATCTGTGCTTGCCCAGGATCGGTACACCTCACGGTGTTCGTTCTCGGCATAGCATTTTTCTGAAAAGGCAAACGTCCGGCTCATGTCCCACAAGGAAGGTGCCAGCCCTGAAAGCTCTTGCTGCTCTTCACTGTCCCCGTGCAGCCTATGCACAGGCACAACAGCATTGGGGATCTGTGCTTGCCCAGGATCGGTACACCTCACGGTGTTCGTTCTCGGCATAGCATTTTTCTGAAAAGGCAAACGTCCGGCTCCTTGTCCCACAAGGAAGGTGCCAGCCCTGAAAGCTCTTGCTGCTCTTCACTGTCCCCGTGCAGCCTATGCACAGGCACAACAGCATTCGGGATCTGTGCTTGCCCAGGATCGGTACACCTCACGGTGTTCGTTCTCGGCATAGCATTTTTCTGAAAAGGCAAACGTCCGACTCCTTGTCCCACAAGGAAGGTGCCAGCCCTGAAAGCTCTTGCTGCTCTTCACTGTCCCCGTGCAGCCTATGCACAGGCACAACAGCATTGGGGATATGTGCTTGCCCAGGAACGGTACACCTCACGGTGTTCGTTCTCGGCATAGCATTTTTCTGAAAAGGCAAACGTCCGGCTCCTTGTCCCACAAGGAAGGTGCCAGCCCTGAAAGCTCTTGCTGCTCTTCACTGTCCCCGTGCAGCCTATGCACAGGCACAACAGCATTGGGGATCTGTGCTTGCCCAGGATCGGTACACCTCTCGGTGTCAGTTCTCGGCATAGCATTTTTCTGAAAAGGCAAACGTCCGGCTCCTTGTCCCACAAGGAAGGTGCCAGCCCTGAAAGCTCTTGCTGCTCTTCACTGTCCCCGTGCAGCCTATGCACAGGCACAACAGCATTTGGGATCTGTGCTTGCCCAGGATCGGTACACCTCTCGGTGTCAGGTCTCAGCATAACATTTTTCTGAAAAGGCAAACGTCCGGCTCCTTGTCCCACAAGGAAGGTGCCAGCCCTGAAAGCTCTTGCTGTTCTTCACTGTCCCCGTGCAGCCTATGCACAGGCACAACAGCATTGGGGATCTGTGCTTGCCCAGGATCGGTACACCTCTCGGTGTCAGTTCTCAGCATAACATTTTTCTGAAAAGGCAAACGTCCGGCTCCTTGTCCCACAAGGAAGGTGCCAGCCCTGAAAGCTCTTGCTGCTCTTCACTGTCCCCGTGCAGCCTATGCACAGGCACAACAGCATTGGGGATCTGTGCTTGCCCAGGAACGGTACACCTCACGGTGTTCGTTCTCGGCAGAGGCTCTTCCAAAAAGGCAAACGTCCAGCTCCTTGTCCCACAAGGAAGGTGCCAGCCCTGAAAGCTCTTGCTGTTCTTCACTGTCCCCGTGCAGCCTATGCACAGGCACAACAGCATTCGGGATCTGTGCTTGCCCAGGATCGGTACACCTCACGGTGTTCGTTCTCGGCATAGCATTTTTCTGAAAAGGCAAACGTCCGGCTCATGTCCCACAAGGAAGGTGCCAGCCCTGAAAGCTCTTGCTGCTCTTCACTGTCCCCGTGCAGCCTATGCACAGGCACAACAGCATTGGGGATCTGTGCTTGCCCAGGATCGGTACACCTCACGGTGTTCGTTCTCGGCATAGCATTTTTCTGAAAAGGCAAACGTCCGGCTCCTTGTCCCACAAGGAAGGTGCCAGCCCTGAAAGCTCTTGCTGCTCTTCACTGTCCCCGTGCAGCCTATGCACAGGCACAACAACATTCGGGATCTGTGCTTGCCCAGGATCGGTACACCTCACGGTGTTCGTTCTCGGCATAGCATTTTTCTGAAAAGGCAAACGTCCGACTCCTTGTCCCACAAGGAAAGTGCCAGCCCTGAAAGCTCTTGCTGCTCTTCACTGTCCCCGTGCAGCCTATGCGCAGGCACAACAGCATTGGGGATCTGTGCTTGCCCAGGATCGGTACACCTCACGGTGTTCGTTCTCGGCATAGCATTTTTCTGAAAAGGCAAACGTCTGACTCCTTGTCCCACAAGGAAGGTGCCAGCCCTGAAAGTTCTTGCTGCTCTTCACTGTCCCTGTGCAGCCTATGCACAGGCACAACAGCATTCGGGATCTGTGCTTGCCCAGGAACGGTACACCTCTCGGTGTCCGTTCTCGGCATAGCATTTTTCTGAAAAGGCAAACGTCCGACTCCTTGTCCCACAAGGAAGGTGCCAGCCCTGAAAGCTCTTGCTGCTCTTCACTGTCCCCGTGCAGCCTATGCACAGGCACAACAGCATTGGGGATATGTGCTTGCCCAGGAACGATACACCTCACGGTGTTCGTTCTCGGCAGAGGCTCTTCCGAAAAGGCAAACGTCCGGCTCCTTGTCCCACAAGGAAGGTGCCAGCCCTGAAAGCTCTTGCTGTTCTTCACTGTCCCCGTGCAGCCTATGCACAGGCACAACAGCATTGGGGATCTGTGCTTGCCCAGGATCGGTACACCTCACGGTGTTCGTTCTCGGCATAGCATTTTTCTGAAAAGGCAAACGTCCGGCTCCTTGTCCCACAAGGAAGGTGCCAGCCCTGAAAGTTCTTGCTGCTCTTCACTGTCCCCGTGCAGCCTATGCACAGGCACAACAGCATTGGGGATATGTGCTTGCCCAGGAACGGTACACCTCACGGTGTTCGTTCTCGGCATAGCATTTTTCTGAAAAGGCAAACGTCCGGCTCCTTGTCCCACAAGGAAGGTGCCAGCCCTGAAAGCTCTTGCTGCTCTTCACTGTCCCCGTGCAGCCTATGCACAGGCACAACAGCATTTGGGATCTGTGCTTGCCCAGGATCGGTACACCTCACGGTGTTCGTTCTCGGCATAGCATTTTTCTGAAAAGGCAAACGTCCGGCTCCTTGTCCCACAAGGAAGGTGCCAGCCCTGAAAGCTTTTGCTGCTCTTCACTGTCCCCGTGCAGCCTATGCACAGGCACAACAGCATTGGGGATCTGTGCTTGCCCAGGATCGGTACACCTCACGGTGTTCGTTCTCGGCATAGCATTTTTCTGAAATGGCAAACGTCCGGCTCCTTGTCCCACAAGGAAGGTGCCAGCCCTGAAAGCTCTTGCTGCTCTTCACTGTCCCCGTGCAGCCTATGCACAGGCACAACAGCATTGGGGATCTGTGCTTGCCCAGGATCGGTACACCTCACGGTGTTCGTTCTCGGCATAGCATTTTTCTGAAAAGGCAAACGTCCGGCTCCTTGTCCCACAAGGAAGGTGCCAGCCCTGAAAGCTCTTGCTGCTCTTCACTGTCCCCGTGCAGCCTATGCACAGGCACAACAGCATTGGGGATCTGTGCTTGCCCAGGATCGGTACACCTCTCGGTGTCAGTTCTCAGCATAACATTTTTCTGAAAAGGCAAACGTCCGGCTCCTTGTCCCACAAGGAAGGTGCCAGCCCTGAAAGCTCTTGCTGCTCTTCACTGTCCCCGTGCAGCCTATGCACAGGCACAACAGCATTGGGGATCTGTGCTTGCCCAGGAACGGTACACCTCACGGTGTTCGTTCTCGGCAGAGGCTCTTCCGAAAAGGCAAACGTCCAGCTCCTTGTCCCACAAGGAAGGTGCCAGCCCTGAAAGCTCTTGCTGCTCTTCACTGTCCCCGTGCAGCCTATGCACAGGCACAACAGCATTCGGGATCTGTGCTTGCCCAGGATCGGTACACCTCACGGTGTTCGTTCTCGGCATAGCATTTTTCTGAAAAGGCAAACGTCCGGCTCCTTGTCCCACAAGGAAGGTGCCAGCCCTGAAAGCTCTTGCTGCTCTTCACTGTCCCCGTGCAGCCTATGCACAGGCACAACAGCATTGGGGATCTGTGCTTGCCCAGGATCGGTACACCTCACGGTGTTCGTTCTCGGCATAGCATTTTTCTGAAAAGGCAAACGTCCGGCTCCTTGTCCCACAAGGAAGGTGCCAGCCCTGAAAGCTCTTGCTGCTCTTCACTGTCCCCGTGCAGCCTATGCACAGGCACAACAGCATTGGGGATCTGTGCTTGCCCAGGATCGGTACACCTCACGGTGTTCGTTCTCGGCATAGCATTTTTCTGAAAAGGCAAACGTCCGACTCCTTGTCCCACAAGGAAGGTGCCAGCCCTGAAAGTTCTTGCTGCTCTTCACTGTCCCCGTGCAGCCTATGCACAGGCACAACAGCATTGGGGATATGTGCTTGCCCAGGAACGGTACACCTCACGGTGTTCGTTCTCGGCATAGCATTTTTCTGAAAAGGCAAACGTCCGGCTCCTTGTCCCACAAGGAAGGTGCCAGCCCTGAAAGCTCTTGCTGCTCTTCACTGTCCCCGTGCAGCCTATGCACAGGCACAACAGCATTGGGGATCTGTGCTTGCCCAGGATCGGTACACCTCACGGTGTTCGTTCTCGGCATAGCATTTTTCTGAAAAGGCAAACGTCCGACTCCTTGTCCCACAAGGAAGGTGCCAGCCCTGAAAGCTCTTGCTGTTCTTCACTGTCCCCGTGCAGCCTATGCACAGGCACAACAGCATTGGGGATCTGTGCTTGCCCAGGATCGGTACACCTCACGGTGTTCGTTCTCGGCATAGCATTTTTCTGAAAAGGCAAACGTCCGACTCCTTGTCCCACAAGGAAGGTGCCAGCCCTGAAAGCTCTTGCTGCTCTTCACTGTCCCTGTGCAGCCTATGCACAGGCACAACAGCATTGGGGATCTGTGCTTGCCCAGGAACGGTACACCTCTCGGTGTCCGTTCTCGGCATAGCATTTTTCTGAAAAGGCAAACGTCCGACTCCTTGTCCCACAAGGAAGGTGCCAGCCCTGAAAGCTCTTGCTGCTCTTCACTGTCCCCGTGCAGCCTATGCACAGGCACAACAGCATTGGGGATATGTGCTTGCCCAGGAACGATACACCTCACGGTGTTCGTTCTCGGCAGAGGCTCTTCCGAAAAGGCAAACGTCCGGCTCCTTGTCCCACAAGGAAGGTGCCAGCCCTGAAAGCTCTTGCTGTTCTTCACTGTCCCCGTGCAGCCTATGCACAGGCACAACAGCATTGGGGATCTGTGCTTGCCCAGGATCGGTACACCTCACGGTGTTCGTTCTCGGCATAGCATTTTTCTGAAAAGGCAAACGTCCGGCTCCTTGTCCCACAAGGAAGGTGCCAGCCCTGAAAGTTCTTGCTGCTCTTCACTGTCCCCGTGCAGCCTATGCACAGGCACAACAGCATTGGGGATATGTGCTTGCCCAGGATCGGTACACCTCACGGTGTTCGTTCTCGGCATAGCATTTTTCTGAAAAGGCAAACGTCCGGCTCCTTGTCCCACAAGGAAGGTGCCAGCCCTGAAAGCTCTTGCTGCTCTTCACTGTCCCCGTGCAGCCTATGCACAGGCACAACAGCATTCGGGATCTGTGCTTGCCCAGGATCGGTACACCTCACGGTGTTCGTTCTCGGCATAGCATTTTTCTGAAAAGGCAAACGTCCGGCTCCTTGTCCCACAAGGAAGGTGCCAGCCCTGAAAGCTCTTGCTGCTCTTCACTGTCCCCGTGCAGCCTATGCACAGGCACAACAGCATTCGGGATCTGTGCTTGCCCAGGATCGGTACACCTCACGGTGTTCGTTCTCGGCATAGCATTTTTCTGAAAAGGCAAACGTCCGGCTCCTTGTCCCACAAGGAAGGTGCCAGCCCTGAAAGCTTTTGCTGCTCTTCACTGTCCCCGTGCAGCCTATGCACAAGCACAACAGCATTCGGGATCTGTGCTTGCCCAGGATCGGTACACCTCACGGTGTTCGTTCTCGGCATAGCATTTTTCTGAAATGGCAAACGTCCGGCTCCTTGTCCCACAAGGAAGGTGCCAGCCCTGAAAGCTCTTGCTGCTCTTCACTGTCCCCGTGCAGCCTATGCACAGGCACAACAGCATTGGGGATCTGTGCTTGCCCAGGATCGGTACACCTCACGGTGTTCGTTCTCGGCATAGCATTTTTCTGAAAAGGCAAACGTCCGGCTCCTTGTCCCACAAGGAAGGTGCCAGCCCTGAAAGCTCTTGCTGCTCTTCACTGTCCCCGTGCAGCCTATGCACAGGCACAACAGCATTGGGGATCTGTGCTTGCCCAGGATCGGTACACCTCTCGGTGTCAGTTCTCAGCATAACATTTTTCTGAAAAGGCAAACGTCCGGCTCCTTGTCCCACAAGGAAGGTGCCAGCCCTGAAAGCTCTTGCTGCTCTTCACTGTCCCCGTGCAGCCTATGCACAGGCACAACAGCATTGGGGATCTGTGCTTGCCCAGGAACGGTACACCTCACGGTGTTCGTTCTCGGCAGAGGCTCTTCCGAAAAGGCAAACGTCCAGCTCCTTGTCCCACAAGGAAGGTGCCAGCCCTGAAAGCTCTTGCTGCTCTTCACTGTCCCCGTGCAGCCTATGCACAGGCACAACAGCATTCGGGATCTGTGCTTGCCCAGGATCGGTACACCTCACGGTGTTCGTTCTCGGCATAGCATTTTTCTGAAAAGGCAAACGTCCGGCTCCTTGTCCCACAAGGAAGGTGCCAGCCCTGAAAGCTCTTGCTGCTCTTCACTGTCCCCGTGCAGCCTATGCACAGGCACAACAGCATTGGGGATCTGTGCTTGCCCAGGATCGGTACACCTCACGGTGTTCGTTCTCGGCATAGCATTTTTCTGAAAAGGCAAACGTCCGGCTCCTTGTCCCACAAGGAAGGTGCCAGCCCTGAAAGCTCTTGCTGCTCTTCACTGTCCCCGTGCAGCCTATGCACAGGCACAACAGCATTGGGGATCTGTGCTTGCCCAGGATCGGTACACCTCACGGTGTTCGTTCTCGGCATAGCATTTTTCTGAAAAGGCAAACGTCCGACTCCTTGTCCCACAAGGAAGGTGCCAGCCCTGAAAGTTCTTGCTGCTCTTCACTGTCCCCGTGCAGCCTATGCACAGGCACAACAGCATTGGGGATCTGTGCTTGCCCAGGAACGGTACACCTCACGGTGTTCGTTCTCGGCATAGGCTCTTCCGAAAAGGCAAACGTCCAGCTCCTTGTCCCACAAGGAAGGTGCCAGCCCTGAAAGCTCTTGCTGCTCTTCACTGTCCCCGTGCAGCCTATGCGCAGGCACAACAGCATTGGGGATCTGTGCTTGCCCAGGATCGGTACACCTCACGGTGTTCGTTCTCGGCATAGCATTTTTCTGAAAAGGCAAACGTCCGGCTCCTTGTCCCACAAGGAAGGTGCCAGCCCTGAAAGCTCTTGCTGCTCTTCACTGTCCCTGTGCAGCCTATGCACAGGCACAACAGCATTGGGGATATGTGCTTGCGCAGGAACGGTACACCTCTCGGTGTCCGTTCTCGGCAGAGGCTCTTCCGAAAAGGCAAACGTCCGGCTCCTTGTCCCACAAGGAAGGTGCCAGCCCTGAAAGCTCTTGCTGTTCTTCACTGTCCCCGTGCAGCCTATGCACAGGCACAACAGCATTGGGGATCTGTGCTTGCCCAGGATCGGTACACCTCACGGTGTTCGTTCTCGGCATAGCATTTTTCTGAAAAGGCAAACGTCCGGCTCCTTGTCCCACAAGGAAGGTGCCAGCCCTGAAAGCTCTTGCTGCTCTTCACTGTCCCCGTGCAGCCTATGCACAGGCACAACAGCATTGGGGATCTGTGCTTGCCCAGGATCGGTACACCTCACGGTGTTCGTTCTCGGCATAGCATTTTTCTGAAAAGGCAAACGTCCGACTCCTTGTCCCACAAAGAAGGTGCCAGCCCTGAAAGCTCTTGCTGCTCTTCACTGTCCCCGTGCAGCCTATGCACAGGCACAACAGCATTCGGGATCTGTGCTTGCCCAGGATCGGTACACCTCACGGTGTTCGTTCTCGGCATAGCATTTTTCTGAAATGGCAAACGTCCAGCTCCTTGTCCCACAAGGAAGGTGCCAGCCCTGAAAGCTCTTGCTGCTCTTCACTGTCCCCATGCAGCCTATGCGCAGGCACAACAGCATTCGGGATCTGTGCTTGCCCAGGATCGGTACAGCTCACGGTGTTCGTTCTCGGCATAGCATTTTTCTGAAAAGGGAAACGTCCGGCTCCTTGTCCCACAAGGAAGGTGCCAGCCCTGAAAGCTCTTGCTGCTCTTCACTGTCCCCGTGTAGCCTATGCACAGGCACAACAGCATTCGGGATCTGTGCTTGCCCAGGATCGGTACACCTCACGGTGTTCGTTCTCGGCAGAGGCTCTTCCGAAAAGGCAAACGTCCGGCTCCTTGTCCCACAAGGAAGGTGCCAGCCCTGAAAGCTCTTGCTGCTCTTCACTGTCCCCGTGCAGCCTATGCACAGGCACAACAGCATTGGGGATCTGTGCTTGCCCAGGATCGGTACACCTCACGGTGTTCGTTCTCGGCATAGCATTTTTCTGAAAAGGCAAACGTCCGGCTCCTTGTCCCACAAGGAAGGTGCCAGCCCTGAAAGCTCTTGCTGCTCTTCACTGTCCCCGTGCAGCCTATGCACAGGCACAACAGCATTGGGGATCTGTGCTTGCCCAGGATCGGTACACCTCACGGTGTTCGTTCTCGGCATAGCATTTTTCTGAAAAGGCAAACGTCCGACTCCTTGTCCCACAAGGAAGGTGCCAGCCCTGAAAGCTCTTGCTGCTCTTCACTGTCCCCGTGCAGCCTATGCACAGGCACAACAGCATTCGGGATCTGTGCTCGCCCAGGATCGTTACACCTCACGGTGTTCGTTCTCGGCAGAGGCTCTTCCGAAAAGGCAAACGTCCGGCTCCTTGTCCCACAAGGAAGGTGCCAGCCCTGAAAGCTCTTGCTGCTCTTCACTGTCCCTGTGCAGCCTATGCACAGGCACAACAGCATTGGGGATCTGTGCTTGCCCAGGAACGGTACACCTCTCGGTGTCCGTTCTCGGCATAGCATTTTTCTGAAAAGGCAAACGTCCGACTCCTTGTCCCACAAGGAAGGTGCCAGCCCTGAAAGCTCTTGCTGCTCTTCACTGTCCCCGTGCAGCCTATGCACAGGCACAACAGCATTGGGGATATGTGCTTGCCCAGGAACGATACACCTCACGGTGTTCGTTCTCGGCAGAGGCTCTTCCGAAAAGGCAAACGTCCGGCTCCTTGTCCCACAAGGAAGGTGCCAGCCCTGAAAGCTCTTGCTGCTCTTCACTGTCCCCGTGCAGCCTATGCACAGGCACAACAGCATTGGGGATCTGTGCTTGCCCAGGATCGGTACACCTCACGGTGTTCGTTCTCGGCATAGCATTTTTCTGAAAAGGCAAACGTCCGGCTCCTTGTCCCACAAGGAAGGTGCCAGCCCTGAAAGCTCTTGCTGCTCTTCACTGTCCCCGTGCAGCCTATGCACAGGCACAACAGCATTGGGGATCTGTGCTTGCCCAGGATCGGTACACCTCACGGTGTTCGTTCTCGGCATAGCATTTTTCTGAAAAGGCAAACGTCCGGCTCCTTGTCCCACAAGGAAGGTGCCAGCCCTGAAAGCTCTTGCTGCTCTTCACTGTCCCCGTGCAGCCTATGCACAGGCACAACAGCATTCGGGATCTGTGCTTGCCCAGGATCGGTACACCTCACGGTGTTCGTTCTCGGCATAGCATTTTTCTGAAAAGGCAAACGTCCGGCTCCTTGTCCCACAAGGAAGGTGCCAGCCCTGAAAGCTTTTGCTGCTCTTCACTGTCCCCGTGCAGCCTATGCACAGGCACAACAGCATTCGGGATCTGTGCTTGCCCAGGATCGGTACACCTCACGGTGTTCGTTCTCGGCATAGCATTTTTCTGAAATGGCAAACGTCCGGCTCCTTGTCCCACAAGGAAGGAGCCAGCCCTGAAAGCTCTTGCTGCTCTTCACTGTCCCCGTGCAGCCTATGCACAGGCACAACAGCATTGGGGATCTGTGCTTGCCCAGGATCGGTACACCTCACGGTGTTCGTTCTCGGCATAGCATTTTTCTGAAAAGGCAAACGTCCGGCTCCTTGTCCCACAAGGAAGGTGCCAGCCCTGAAAGCTCTTGCTGCTCTTCACTGTCCCCGTGCAGCCTATGCACAGGCACAACAGCATTGGGGATCTGTGCTTGCCCAGGATCGGTACACCTCTCGGTGTCAGTTCTCAGCATAACATTTTTCTGAAAAGGCAAACGTCCGGCTCCTTGTCCCACAAGGAAGGTGCCAGCCCTGAAAGCTCTTGCTGCTCTTCACTGTCCCCGTGCAGCCTATGCACAGGCACAACAGCATTGGGGATCTGTGCTTGCCCAGGAACGGTACACCTCACGGTGTTCGTTCTCGGCAGAGGCTCTTCCGAAAAGGCAAACGTCCAGCTCCTTGTCCCACAAGGAAGGTGCCAGCCCTGAAAGCTCTTGCTGCTCTTCACTGTCCCCGTGCAGCCTATGCACAGGCACAACAGCATTCGGGATCTGTGCTTGCCCAGGATCGGTACACCTCACGGTGTTCGTTCTCGGCATAGCATTTTTCTGAAAAGGCAAACGTCCGGCTCCTTGTCCCACAAGGAAGGTGCCAGCCCTGAAAGCTCTTGCTGCTCTTCACTGTCCCCGTGCAGCCTATGCACAGGCACAACAGCATTGGGGATCTGTGCTTGCCCAGGATCGGTACACCTCACGGTGTTCGTTCTCGGCATAGCATTTTTCTGAAAAGGCAAACGTCCGGCTCCTTGTCCCACAAGGAAGGTGCCAGCCCTGAAAGCTCTTGCTGCTCTTCACTGTCCCCGTGCAGCCTATGCACAGGCACAACAGCATTCGGGATCTGTGCTTGCCCAGGATCGGTACACCTCACGGTGTTCGTTCTCGGCATAGCATTTTTCTGAAAAGGCAAACGTCCGACTCCTTGTCCCACAAGGAAGGTGCCAGCCCTGAAAGTTCTTGCTGCTCTTCACTGTCCCCGTGCAGCCTATGCACAGGCACAACAGCATTGGGGATATGTGCTTGCCCAGGAACGGTACACCTCACGGTGTTCGTTCTCGGCATAGGCTCTTCCGAAAAGGCAAACGTCCAGCTCCTTGTCCCACAAGGAAGGTGCCAGCCCTGAAAGCTCTTGCTGCTCTTCACTGTCCCCGTGCAGCCTATGCGCAGGCACAACAGCATTCGGGATCTGTGCTTGCCCAGGATCGGTACAGCTCACGGTGTTCGTTCTCGGCATAGCATTTTTCTGAAAAGGCAAACGTCCGGCTCCTTGTCCCACAAGGAAGGTGCCAGCCCTGAAAGCTCTTGCTGCTCTTCACTGTCCCTGTGCAGCCTATGCACAGGCACAACAGCATTGGGGATCTGTGCTTGCGCAGGAACGGTACACCTCTCGGTGTCCGTTCTCGGCAGAGGCTCTTCCGAAAATGCAAACGTCCGGCTCCTTGTCCCACAAGGAAGGTGCCAGCCCTGAAAGCTCTTGCTGTTCTTCACTGTCCCCGTGCAGCCTATGCACAGGCACAACAGCATTGGGGATCTGTGCTTGCCCAGGATCGGTACACCTCACGGTGTTCGTTCTCGGCATCGCATTTTTCTGAAAAGGCAAACGTCCGGCTCCTTGTCCCACAAGGAAGGTGCCAGCCCTGAAAGCTCTTGCTGCTCTTCACTGTCCCCGTGCAGCCTATGCACAGGCACAACAGCATTGGGGATCTGTGCTTGCCCAGGATCGGTACACCTCACGGTGTTCGTTCTCGGCATAGCATTTTTCTGAAAAGGCAAACGTCCGACTCCTTGTCCCACAAGGAAGGTGCCAGCCCTGAAAGCTCTTGCTGCTCTTCACTGTCCCCGTGTAGCCTATGCACAGGCACAACAGCATTCGGGATCTGTGCTTGCCCAGGAACAGTACACCTCACGGTGTTCGTTCTCGGCAGAGGCTCTTCCGAAAAGGCAAACGTCCAGCTCCTTGTCCCACAAGGAAGGTGCCAGCCCTGAAAGCTCTTGCTGCTCTTCACTGTCCCCGTGCAGCCTATGCACAGGCACAACAGCATTGGGGATCTGTGCTTGCCCAGGATCGGTACACCTCACGGTGTTCGTTCTCGGCATAGCATTTTTCTGAAAAGGCAAACGTCCGGCTCCTTGTCCCACAAGGAAGGTGCCAGCCCTGAAAGCTCTTGCTGCTCTTCACTGTCCCCGTGCAGCCTATGCACAGGCACAACAGCATTGGGGATCTGTGCTTGCCCAGGATCGGTACACCTCACGGTGTTCGTTCTCGGCATAGCATTTTTCTGAAAAGGCAAACGTCCGACTCCTTGTCCCACAAGGAAGGTGCCAGCCCTGAAAGCTCTTGCTGCTCTTCACTGTCCCCGTGCAGCCTATGCACAGGCACAACAGCATTGGGGATCTGTGCTTGCCCAGGATCGGTACACCTCACGGTGTTCGTTCTCGGCATAGCATTTTTCTGAAAAGGCAAACGTCCGGCTCCTTGTCCCACAAGGAAGGTGCCAGCCCTGAAAGCTCTTGCTGCTCTTCACTGTCCCTGTGCAGCCTATGCACAGGCACAACAGCATTGGGGATCTGTGCTTGCCCAGGAACGGTACACCTCTCGGTGTCCGTTCTCGGCATAGCATTTATCTGAAAAGGCAAACGTCCGACTCCTTGTCCCACAAGGAAGGTGCCAGCCCTGAAAGCTCTTGCTGCTCTTCACTGTCCCCGTGCAGCCTATGCACAGGCACAACAGCATTGGGGATATGTGCTTGCCCAGGAACGATACACCTCACGGTGTTCGTTCTCGGCAGAGGCTCTTCCGAAAAGGCAAACGTCCGGCTCCTTGTCCCACAAGGAAGGTGCCAGCCCTGAAAGCTCTTGCTGTTCTTCACTGTCCCCGTGCAGCCTATGCACAGGCACAACAGCATTGGGGATCTGTGCTTGCCCAGGATCGGTACACCTCACGGTGTTCGTTCTCGGCATAGCATTTTTCTGAAAAGGCAAACGTCCGGCTCCTTGTCCCACAAGGAAGGTGCCAGGCCTGAAAGTTCTTGCTGCTCTTCACTGTCCCCGTGCAGCCTATGCACAGGCACAACAGCATTCGGGATCTGTGCTTGCCCAGGATCGGTACACCTCACGGTGTTCGTTCTCGGCATAGCATTTTTCTGAAAAGGCAAACGTCCGACTCCTTGTCCCACAAAGAAGGTGCCAGCCCTGAAAGCTCTTGCTGCTCTTCACTGTCCCCGTGCAGCCTATGCACAGGCACAACAGCATTCGGGATCTGTGCTTGCCCAGGATCGGTACACCTCACGGTGTTCGTTCTCGGCATAGCATTTTTCTGAAATGGCAAACGTCCAGCTCCTTGTCCCACAAGGAAGGTGCCAGCCCTGAAAGCTCTTGCTGCTCTTCACTGTCCCCGTGCAGCCTATGCGCAGGCACAACAGCATTCGGGATCTGTGCTTGCCCAGGATCGGTACAGCTCACGGTGTTCGTTCTCGGCATAGCATTTTTCTGAAAAGGCAAACGTCCGGCTCCTTGTCCCACAAGGAAGGTGCCAGCCCTGAAAGCTCTTGCTGCTCTTCACTGTCCCCGTGTAGCCTATGCACAGGCACAACAGCATTCGGGATCTGTGCTTGCCCAGGAACAGTACACCTCACGGTGTTCGTTCTCGGCAGAGGCTCTTCCGAAAAGGCAAACGTCCGGCTCCTTGTCCCACAAGGAAGGTGCCAGCCCTGAAAGCTCTTGCTGCTCTTCACTGTCCCCGTGCAGCCTATGCACAGGCACAACAGCATTGGGGATCTGTGCTTGCCCAGGATCGGTACACCTCACGGTGTTCGTTCTCGGCATAGCATTTTTCTGAAAAGGCAAACGTCCGGCTCCTTGTCCCACAAGGAAGGTGCCAGCCCTGAAAGCTCTTGCTGCTCTTCACTGTCCCCGTGCAGCCTATGCACAGGCACAACAGCATTGGGGATCTGTGCTTGCCCAGGATCGGTACACCTCACGGTGTTCGTTCTCGGCATAGCATTTTTCTGAAAAGGCAAACGTCCGACTCCTTGTCCCACAAGGAAGGTGCCAGCCCTGAAAGCTCTTGCTGCTCTTCACTGTCCCCGTGCAGCCTATGCACAGGCACAACAGCATTCGGGATCTGTGCTTGCCCAGGATCGGTACACCTCACGGTGTTCGTTCTCGGCAGAGGCTCTTCCGAAAAGGCAAACGTCCGGCTCCTTGTCCCACAAGGAAGGTGCCAGCCCTGAAAGCTCTTGCTGCTCTTCACTGTCCCCGTGCAGCCTATGCACAGGCACAACAGCATTGGGGATCTGTGCTTGCCCAGGATCGGTACACCTCACGGTGTTCGTTCTCGGCATAGCATTTTTCTGAAAAGGCAAACGTCCGGCTCCTTGTCCCACAAGGAAGGTGCCAGCCCTGAAAGCTCTTGCTGCTCTTCACTGTCCCCGTGCAGCCTATGCACAGGCACAACAGCATTCGGGATCTGTGCTTGCCCAGGATCGGTACACCTCACGGTGTTCGTTCTCGGCATAGCATTTTTCTGTAAAGGCAAACGTCCGGCTCCTTGTCCCACAAGGAAGGTGCCAGCCCTGAAAGCTCTTGCTGCTCTTCACTGTCCCCGTGCAGCCTATGCACAGGCACAACAGCATTCGGGATCTGTGCTTGCCCAGGATCGGTACACCTCACGGTGTTCGTTCTCGGCATAGCATTTTTCTGAAAAGGCAAACGTCCGGCTCCTTGTCCCACAAGGAAGGTGCCAGCCCTGAAAGCTTTTGCTGCTCTTCACTGTCCCCGTGCAGCCTATGCACAGGCACAACAGCATTCGGGATCTGTGCTTGCCCAGGATCGGTACACCTCACGGTGTTCGTTCTCGGCATAGCATTTTTCTGAAATGGCAAACGTCCGGCTCCTTGTCCCACAAGGAAGGTGCCAGCCCTGAAAGCTCTTGCTGCTCTTCACTGTCCCCGTGCAGCCTATGCACAGGCACAACAGCATTGGGGATCTGTGCTTGCCCAGGATCGGTACACCTCACGGTGTTCGTTCTCGGCATAGCATTTTTCTGAAAAGGCAAACGTCCGGCTCCTTGTCCCACAAGGAAGGTGCCAGCCCTGAAAGCTCTTGCTGCTCTTCACTGTCCCCGTGCAGCCTATGCACAGGCACAACAGCATTGGGGATCTGTGCTTGCCCAGGATCGGTACACCTCTCGGTGTCAGTTCTCAGCATAACATTTTTCTGAAAAGGCAAACGTCCGGCTCCTTGTCCCACAAGGAAGGTGCCAGCCCTGAAAGCTCTTGCTGCTCTTCACTGTCCCCGTGCAGCCTATGCACAGGCACAACAGCATTGGGGATCTGTGCTTGCCCAGGAACGGTACACCTCACGGTGTTCGTTCTCGGCAGAGGCTCTTCCGAAAAGGCAAACGTCCAGCTCCTTGTCCCACAAGGAAGGTGCCAGCCCTGAAAGCTCTTGCTGCTCTTCACTGTCCCCGTGCAGCCTATGCACAGGCACAACAGCATTCGGGATCTGTGCTTGCCCAGGATCGGTACACCTCACGGTGTTCGTTCTCGGCATAGCATTTTTCTGAAAAGGCAAACGTCCGGCTCCTTGTCCCACAAGGAAGGTGCCAGCCCTGAAAGCTCTTGCTGCTCTTCACTGTCCCCGTGCAGCCTATGCACAGGCACAACAGCATTGGGGATCTGTGCTTGCCCAGGATCGGTACACCTCACGGTGTTCGTTCTCGGCATAGCATTTTTCTGAAAAGGCAAACGTCCGGCTCCTTGTCCCACAAGGAAGGTGCCAGCCCTGAAAGCTCTTGCTGCTCTTCACTGTCCCCGTGCAGCCTATGCACAGGCACAACAGCATTGGGGATCTGTGCTTGCCCAGGATCGGTACACCTCACGGTGTTCGTTCTCGGCATAGCATTTTTCTGAAAAGGCAAACGTCCGACTCCTTGTCCCACAAGGAAGGTGCCAGCCCTGAAAGTTCTTGCTGCTCTTCACTGTCCCCGTGCAGCCTATGCACAGGCACAACAGCATTGGGGATATGTGCTTGCCCAGGAACGGTACACCTCACGGTGTTCGTTCTCGGCATAGGCTCTTCCGAAAAGGCAAACGTCCAGCTCCTTGTCCCACAAGGAAGGTGCCAGCCCTGAAAGCTCTTGCTGCTCTTCACTGTCCCCGTGCAGCCTATGCGCAGGCACAACAGCATTGGGGATCTGTGCTTGCCCAGGATCGGTACAGCTCACGGTGTTCGTTCTCGGCATAGCATTTTTCTGAAAAGGCAAACGTCCGGCTCCTTGTCCCACAAGGAAGGTGCCAGCCCTGAAAGCTCTTGCTGCTCTTCACTGTCCCTGTGCAGCCTATGCACAGGCACAACAGCATTGGGGATCTGTGCTTGCGCAGGAACGGTACAGCTCTCGGTGTCCGTTCTCGGCAGAGGCACTTCCGAAAAGGAAAACGTCCGGCTCCTTGTCCCACAAGGAAGGTGCCAGCCCTGAAAGCTCTTGCTGTTCTTCACTGTCCCCGTGCAGCCTATGCACAGGCACAACAGCATTGGGGATCTGTGCTTGCCCAGGATCGGTACACCTCACGGTGTTCGTTCTCGGCATAGCATTTTTCTGAAATGGCAAACGTCCAGCTCCTTGTCCCACAAGGAAGGTGCCAGCCCTGAAAGCTCTTGCTGCTCTTCACTGTCCCCATGCAGCCTATGCGCAGGCACAACAGCATTCGGGATCTGTGCTTGCCCAGGATCGGTACACCTCACGGTGTTCGTTCTCGGCATAGCATTTTTCTGAAAAGGCAAACGTCCGGCTCCTTGTCCCACAAGGAAGGTGCCAGCCCTGAAAGCTCTTGCTGCTCTTCACTGTCCCCGTGTAGCCTATGCACAGGCACAACAGCATTCGGGATCTGTGCTTGCCCAGGAACAGTACACCTCACGGTGTTCGTTCTCGGCAGAGGCTCTTCCGAAAAGGCAAACGTCCGGCTCCTTGTCCCACAAGGAAGGTGCCAGCCCTGAAAGCTCTTGCTGCTCTTCACTGTCCCCGTGCAGCCTATGCACAGGCACAACAGCATTGGGGATCTGTGCTTGCCCAGGATCGGTACACCTCACGGTGTTCGTTCTCGGCATAGCATTTTTCTGAAAAGGCAAACGTCCGGCTCCTTGTCCCACAAGGAAGGTGCCAGCCCTGAAAGCTCTTGCTGCTCTTCACTGTCCCCGTGCAGCCTATGCACAGGCACAACAGCATTGGGGATCTGTGCTTGCCCAGGATCGGTACACCTCACGGTGTTCGTTCTCGGCATAGCATTTTTCTGAAAAGGCAAACGTCCGACTCCTTGTCCCACAAGGAAGGTGCCAGCCCTGAAAGCTCTTGCTGCTCTTCACTGTCCCCGTGCAGCCTATGCACAGGCACAACAGCATTCGGGATCTGTGCTTGCCCAGGATCGGTACACCTCACGGTGTTCGTTCTCGGCAGAGGCTCTTCCGAAAAGGCAAACGTCCGGCTCCTTGTCCCACAAGGAAGGTGCCAGCCCTGAAAGTTCTTGCTGCTCTTCACTGTCCCTGTGCAGCCTATGCACAGGCACAACAGCATTGGGGATCTGTGCTTGCCCAGGAACGGTACACCTCTCGGTGTCCGTTCTCGGCATAGCATTTTTCTGAAAAGGCAAACGTCCGACTCCTTGTCCCACAAGGAAGGTGCCAGCCCTGAAAGCTCTTGCTGCTCTTCACTGTCCCCGTGCAGCCTATGCACAGGCACAACAGCATTGGGGATATGTGCTTGCCCAGGAACGATACACCTCACGGTGTTCGTTCTCGGCAGAGGCTCTTCCGAAAAGGCAAACGTCCGGCTCCTTGTCCCACAAGGAAGGTGCCAGCCCTGAAAGTTCTTGCTGCTCTTCACTGTCCCCGTGCAGCCTATGCACAGGCACAACAGCATTGGGGATCTGTGCTTGCCCAGGATCGGTACACCTCACGGTGTTCGTTCTCGGCATAGCATTTTTCTGAAAAGGCAAACGTCCGGCTCCTTGTCCCACAAGGAAGGTGCCAGCCCTGAAAGCTCTTGCTGCTCTTCACTGTCCCCGTGCAGCCTATGCACAGGCACAACAGCATTCGGGATCTGTGCTTGCCCAGGATCGGTACACCTCACGGTGTTCGTTCTCGGCATAGCATTTTTCTGAAAAGGCAAACGTCCGGCTCCTTGTCCCACAAGGAAGGTGCCAGCCCTGAAAGCTCTTGCTGCTCTTCACTGTCCCCGTGCAGCCTATGCACAGGCACAACAGCATTCGGGATCTGTGCTTGCCCAGGATCGGTACACCTCACGGTGTTCGTTCTCGGCATAGCATTTTTCTGAAATGGCAAACGTCCGGCTCCTTGTCCCACAAGGAAGGTGCCAGCCCTGAAAGCTCTTGCTGCTCTTCACTGTCCCCGTGCAGCCTATGCACAGGCACAACAGCATTGGGGATCTGTGCTTGCCCAGGATCGGTACACCTCACGGTGTTCGTTCTCGGCATAGCATTTTTCTGAAAAGGCAAACGTCCGGCTCCTTGTCCCACAAGGAAGGTGCCAGCCCTGAAAGCTCTTGCTGCTCTTCACTGTCCCCGTGCAGCCTATGCACAGGCACAACAGCATTGGGGATATGTGCTTGCCCAGGATCGGTACACCTCTCGGTGTCAGTTCTCAGCATAACATTTTTCTGAAAAGGCAAACGTCCGGCTCCTTGTCCCACAAGGAAGGTGCCAGCCCTGAAAGCTCTTGCTGCTCTTCACTGTCCCCGTGCAGCCTATGCACAGGCACAACAGCATTGGGGATCTGTGCTTGCCCAGGATCGGTACACCTCACGGTGTTCGTTCTCGGCATAGCATTTTTCTGAAAAGGCAAACGTCCGGCTCCTTGTCCCACAAGGAAGGTGCCAGCCCTGAAAGCTCTTGCTGCTCTTCACTGTCCCCGTGCAGCCTATGCACAGGCACAACAGCATTGGGGATCTGTGCTTGCCCAGGATCGGTACACCTCACGGTGTTCGTTCTCGGCATAGCATTTTTCTGAAAAGGCAAACGTCCGGCTCCTTGTCCCACAAGGAAGGTGCCAGCCCTGAAAGCTCTTGCTGCTCTTCACTGTCCCCGTGCAGCCTATGCACAGGCACAACAGCATTGGGGATCTGTGCTTGCCCAGGATCGGTACACCTCACGGTGTTCGTTCTCGGCATAGCATTTTTCTGAAAAGGCAAACGTCCGGCTCCTTGTCCCACAAGGAAGGTGCCAGCCCTGAAAGCTCTTGCTGCTCTTCACTGTCCCCGTGCAGCCTATGCACAGGCACAACAGCATTGGGGATCTGTGCTTGCCCAGGATCGGTACACCTCACGGTGTTCGTTCTCGGCATAGCATTTTTCTGAAAAGGCAAACGTCCGACTCCTTGTCCCACAAGGAAGGTGCCAGCCCTGAAAGTTCTTGCTGCTCTTCACTGTCCCCGTGCAGCCTATGCACAGGCACAACAGCATTGGGGATATGTGCTTGCCCAGGAACGGTACACCTCACGGTGTTCGTTCTCGGCATAGCATTTTTCTGAAAAGGCAAACGTCCGACTCCTTGTCCCACAAGGAAGGTGCCAGCCCTGAAAGCTCTTGCTGCTCTTCACTGTCCCCGTGCAGCCTATGCACAGGCACAACAGCATTGGGGATCTGTGCTTGCCCAGGATCGGTACACCTCACGGTGTTCGTTCTCGGCATAGCATTTTTCTGAAAAGGCAAACGTCCGACTCCTTGTCCCACAAGGAAGGTGCCAGCCCTGAAAGCTCTTGCTGCTCTTCACTGTCCCCGTGCAGCCTATGCACAGGCACAACAGCATTGGGGATCTGTGCTTGCCCAGGATCGGTACACCTCACGGTGTTCGTTCTCGGCATAGCATTTTTCTGAAAAGGCAAACGTCCGACTCCTTGTCCCACAAGGAAGGTGCCAGCCCTGAAAGCTCTTGCTGCTCTTCACTGTCCCTGTGCAGCCTATGCACAGGCACAACAGCATTGGGGATCTGTGCTTGCCCAGGAACGGTACACCTCTCGGTGTCCGTTCTCGGCATAGCATTTTTCTGAAAAGGCAAACGTCCGACTCCTTGTCCCACAAGGAAGGTGCCAGCCCTGAAAGCTCTTGCTGCTCTTCACTGTCCCCGTGCAGCCTATGCACAGGCACAACAGCATTGGGGATATGTGCTTGCCCAGGAACGATACACCTCACGGTGTTCGTTCTCGGCAGAGTCTCTTCCGAAAAGGCAAACGTCCGGCTCCTTGTCCCACAAGGAAGGTGCCAGCCCTGAAAGCTCTTGCTGCTCTTCACTGTCCCCGTGCAGCCTATGCACAGGCACAACAGCATTGGGGATCTGTGCTTGCCCAGGATCGGTACACCTCACGGTGTTCGTTCTCGGCATAGCATTTTTCTGAAAAGGCAAACGTCCGGCTCCTTGTCCCACAAGGAAGGTGCCAGCCCTGAAAGTTCTTGCTGCTCTTCACTGTCCCCGTGCAGCCTATGCACAGGCACAACAGCATTGGGGATATGTGCTTGCCCAGGATCGGTACACCTCACGGTGTTCGTTCTCGGCATAGCATTTTTCTGAAAAGGCAAACGTCCGGCTCCTTGTCCCACAAGGAAGGTGCCAGCCCTGAAAGCTCTTGCTGCTCTTCACTGTCCCCGTGCAGCCTATGCACAGGCACAACAGCATTCGGGATCTGTGCTTGCCCAGGATCGGTACACCTCACGGTGTTCGTTCTCGGCATAGCATTTTTCTGAAAAGGCAAACGTCCGGCTCCTTGTCCCACAAGGAAGGTGCCAGCCCTGAAAGCTCTTGCTGCTCTTCACTGTCCCCGTGCAGCCTATGCACAGGCACAACAGCATTCGGGATCTGTGCTTGCCCAGGATCGGTACACCTCACGGTGTTCGTTCTCGGCATAGCATTTTTCTGAAAAGGCAAACGTCCGGCTCCTTGTCCCACAAGGAAGGTGCCAGCCCTGAAAGCTTTTGCTGCTCTTCACTGTCCCCGTGCAGCCTATGCACAGGCACAACAGCATTCGGGATCTGTGCTTGCCCAGGATCGGTACACCTCACGGTGTTCGTTCTCGGCATAGCATTTTTCTGAAATGGCAAACGTCCGGCTCCTTGTCCCACAAGGAAGGTGCCAGCCCTGAAAGCTCTTGCTGCTCTTCACTGTCCCCGTGCAGCCTATGCACAGGCACAACAGCATTCGGGATCTGTGCTTGCCCAGGATCGGTACACCTCACGGTGTTCGTTCTCGGCATAGCATTTTTCTGAAAAGGCAAACGTCCGGCTCCTTGTCCCACAAGGAAGGTGCCAGCCCTGAAAGCTCTTGCTGCTCTTCACTGTCCCCGTGCAGCCTATGCACAGGCACAACAGCATTGGGGATCTGTGCTTGCCCAGGATCGGTACACCTCTCGGTGTCAGTTCTCAGCATAACATTTTTCTGAAAAGGCAAACGTCCGGCTCCTTGTCCCACAAGGAAGGTGCCAGCCCTGAAAGCTCTTGCTGCTCTTCACTGTCCCCGTGCAGCCTATGCACAGGCACAACAGCATTGGGGATCTGTGCTTGCCCAGGAACGGTACACCTCACGGTGTTCGTTCTCGGCAGAGGCTCTTCCGAAAAGGCAAACGTCCAGCTCCTTGTCCCACAAGGAAGGTGCCAGCCCTGAAAGCTCTTGCTGCTCTTCACTGTCCCCGTGCAGCCTATGCACAGGCACAACAGCATTCGGGATCTGTGCTTGCCCAGGATCGGTACACCTCACGGTGTTCGTTCTCGGCATAGCATTTTTCTGAAAAGGCAAACGTCCGGCTCCTTGTCCCACAAGGAAGGTGCCAGCCCTGAAAGCTCTTGCTGCTCTTCACTGTCCCCGTGCAGCCTATGCACAGGCACAACAGCATTGCGGATCTGTGCTTGCCCAGGATCGGTACACCTCACGGTGTTCGTTCTCGGCATAGCATTTTTCTGAAAAGGCAAACGTCCGGCTCCTTGTCCCACAAGGAAGGTGCCAGCCCTGAAAGCTCTTGCTGCTCTTCACTGTCCCCGTGCAGCCTATGCACAGGCACAACAGCATTGGGGATCTGTGCTTGCCCAGGATCGGTACACCTCACGGTGTTCGTTCTCGGCATAGCATTTTTCTGAAAAGGCAAACGTCCGACTCCTTGTCCCACAAGGAAGGTGCCAGCCCTGAAAGTTCTTGCTGCTCTTCACTGTCCCCGTGCAGCCTATGCACAGGCACAACAGCATTGGGGATATGTGCTTGCCCAGGAACGGTACACCTCACGGTGTTCATTCTCGGCATAGGCTCTTCCGAAAAGGCAAACGTCCAGCTCCTTGTCCCACAAGGAAGGTGCCAGCCCTGAAAGCTCTTGCTGCTCTTCACTGTCCCCGTGCAGCCTATGCGCAGGCACAACAGCATTGGGGATCTGTGCTTGCCCAGGATCGGTACACCTCACGGTGTTCGTTCTCGGCATAGCATTTTTCTGAAAAGGCAAACGTCCGGCTCCTTGTCCCACAAGGAAGGTGCCAGCCCTGAAAGCTCTTGCTGCTCTTCACTGTCCCTGTGCAGCCTATGCACAGGCACAACAGCATTGGGGATCTGTGCTTGCGCAGGAACGGTACACCTCTCGGTGTCCGTTCTCGGCAGAGGCTCTTCCGAAAAGGCAAACGTCCGGCTCCTTGTCCCACAAGGAAGGTGCCAGCCCTGAAAGCTCTTGCTGTTCTTCACTGTCCCCGTGCAGCCTATGCACAGGCACAACAGCATTGGGGATCTGTGCTTGCCCAGGATCGGTACACCTCACGGTGTTCGTTCTCGGCATCGCATTTTTCTGAAAAGGCAAACGTCCGGCTCCTTGTCCCACAAGGAAGGTGCCAGCCCTGAAAGCTCTTGCTGCTCTTCACTGTCCCCGTGCAGCCTATGCACAGGCACAACAGCATTGGGGATCTGTGCTTGCCCAGGATCGGTACACCTCACGGTGTTCGTTCTCGGCATAGCATTTTTCTGAAAAGGCAAACGTCCGACTCCTTGTCCCACAAAGAAGGTGCCAGCCCTGAAAGCTCTTGCTGCTCTTCACTGTCCCCGTGCAGCCTATGCACAGGCACAACAGCATTGGGGATCTGTGCTTGCCCAGGATCGGTACACCTCACGGTGTTCGTTCTCGGCATAGCATTTTTCTGAAATGGCAAACGTCCAGCTCCTTGTCCCACAAGGAAGGTGCCAGCCCTGAAAGCTCTTGCTGCTCTTCACTGTCCCCGTGCAGCCTATGCGCAGGCACAACAGCATTCGGGATCTGTGCTTGCCCAGGATCGGTACACCTCACGGTGTTCGTTCTCGGCATAGCATTTTTCTGAAAAGGCAAACGTCCGGCTCCTTGTCCCACAAGGAAGGTGCCAGCCCTGAAAGCTCTTGCTGCTCTTCACTGTCCCCGTGTAGCCTATGCACAGGCACAACAGCATTGGGGATCTGTGCTTGCCCAGGAACAGTACACCTCACGGTGTTCGTTCTCGGCAGAGGCTCTTCCGAAAAGGCAAACGTCCGGCTCCTTGTCCCACAAGGAAGGTGCCAGCCCTGAAAGCTCTTGCTGCTCTTCACTGTCCCCGTGCAGCCTATGCACAGGCACAACAGCATTGGGGATCTGTGCTTGCCCAGGATCGGTACACCTCACGGTGTTCGTTCTCGGCATAGCATTTTTCTGAAAAGGCAAACGTCCGGCTCCTTGTCCCACAAGGAAGGTGCCAGCCCTGAAAGCTCTTGCTGCTCTTCACTGTCCCCGTGCAGCCTATGCACAGGCACAACAGCATTGGGGATCTGTGCTTGCCCAGGATCGGTACACCTCACGGTGTTCGTTCTCGGCATAGCATTTTTCTGAAAAGGCAAACGTCCGACTCCTTGTCCCACAAGGAAGGTGCCAGCCCTGAAAGCTCTTGCTGCTCTTCACTGTCCCCGTGCAGCCTATGCACAGGCACAACAGCATTGGGGATCTGTGCTTGCCCAGGATCGGTACACCTCACGGTGTTCGTTCTCGGCAGAGGCTCTTCCGAAAAGGCAAACGTCCGGCTCCTTGTCCCACAAGGAAGGTGCCAGCCCTGAAAGCTCTTGCTGGTCTTCACTGTCCCTGTGCAGCCTATGCACAGGCACAACAGCATTGGGGATCTGTGCTTGCCCAGGAACGGTACACCTCTCGGTGTCCGTTCTCGGCATAGCATTTTTCTGAAAAGGCAAACGTCCGACTCCTTGTCCCACAAGGAAGGTGCCAGCCCTGAAAGCTCTTGCTGCTCTTCACTGTCCCCGTGCAGCCTATGCACAGGCACAACAGCATTGGGGATATGTGCTTGCCCAGGAACGATACACCTCACGGTGTTCGTTCTCGGCAGAGGCTCTTCCGAAAAGGCAAACGTCCGGCTCCTTGTCCCACAAGGAAGGTGCCAGCCCTGAAAGCTCTTGCTGTTCTTCACTGTCCCCGTGCAGCCTATGCACAGGCACAACAGCATTGGGGATCTGTGCTTGCCCAGGATCGGTACACCTCACGGTGTTCGTTCTCGGCATAGCATTTTTCTGAAAAGGCAAACGTCCGGCTCCTTGTCCCACAAGGAAGGTGCCAGCCCTGAAAGCTCTTGCTGCTCTTCACTGTCCCCGTGCAGCCTATGCACAGGCACAACAGCATTGGGGATCTGTGCTTGCCCAGGATCGGTACACCTCACGGTGTTCGTTCTCGGCATAGCATTTTTCTGAAAAGGCAAACGTCCGGCTCCTTGTCCCACAAGGAAGGTGCCAGCCCTGAAAGCTCTTGCTGCTCTTCACTGTCCCCGTGCAGCCTATGCACAGGCACAACAGCATTCGGGATCTGTGCTTGCCCAGGATCGGTACACCTCACGGTGTTCGTTCTCGGCATAGCATTTTTCTGAAAAGGCAAACGTCCGGCTCCTTGTCCCACAAGGAAGGTGCCAGCCCTGAAAGCTCTTGCTGCTCTTCACTGTCCCCGTGCAGCCTATGCACAGGCACAACAGCATTCGGGATCTGTGCTTGCCCAGGATCGGTACACCTCACGGTGTTCGTTCTCGGCATAGCATTTTTCTGAAAAGGCAAACGTCCGGCTCCTTGTCCCACAAGGAAGGTGCCAGCCCTGAAAGCTTTTGCTGCTCTTCACTGTCCCCGTGCAGCCTATGCACAGGCACAACAGCATTCGGGATCTGTGCTTGCCCAGGATCGGTACACCTCACGGTGTTCGTTCTCGGCATAGCATTTTTCTGAAATGGCAAACGTCCGGCTCCTTGTCCCACAAGGAAGGTGCCAGCCCTGAAAGCTCTTGCTGCTCTTCACTGTCCCCGTGCAGCCTATGCACAGGCACAACAGCATTGGGGATCTGTGCTTGCCCAGGATCGGTACACCTCACGGTGTTCGTTCTCGGCATAGCATTTTTCTGAAAAGGCAAACGTCCGGCTCCTTGTCCCACAAGGAAGGTGCCAGCCCTGAAAGCTCTTGCTGCTCTTCACTGTCCCCGTGCAGCCTATGCACAGGCACAACAGCATTGGGGATCTGTGCTTGCCCAGGATCGGTACACCTCTCGGTGTCAGTTCTCAGCATAACATTTTTCTGAAAAGGCAAACGTCCGGCTCCTTGTCCCACAAGGAAGGTGCCAGCCCTGAAAGCTCTTGCTGCTCTTCACTGTCCCCGTGCAGCCTATGCACAGGCACAACAGCATTGGGGATCTGTGCTTGCCCAGGAACGGTACACCTCACGGTGTTCGTTCTCGGCAGAGGCTCTTCCGAAAAGGCAAACGTCCAGCTCCTTGTCCCACAAGGAAGGTGCCAGCCCTGAAAGCTCTTGCTGCTCTTCACTGTCCCCGTGCAGCCTATGCACAGGCACAACAGCATTGGGGATCTGTGCTTGCCCAGGATCGGTACACCTCACGGTGTTCGTTCTCGGCATAGCATTTTTCTGAAAAGGCAAACGTCCGGCTCCTTGTCCCACAAGGAAGGTGCCAGCCCTGAAAGCTCTTGCTGCTCTTCACTGTCCCCGTGCAGCCTATGCACAGGCACAACAGCATTGGGGATCTGTGCTTGCCCAGGATCGGTACACCTCACGGTGTTCGTTCTCGGCATAGCATTTTTCTGAAAAGGCAAACGTCCGGCTCCTTGTCCCACAAGGAAGGTGCCAGCCCTGAAAGCTCTTGCTGCTCTTCACTGTCCCCGTGCAGCCTATGCACAGGCACAACAGCATTCGGGATCTGTGCTTGCCCAGGATCGGTACACCTCACGGTGTTCGTTCTCGGCATAGCATTTTTCTGAAAAGGCAAACGTCCGGCTCCTTGTCCCACAAGGAAGGTGCCAGCCCTGAAAGCTCTTGCTGCTCTTCACTGTCCCCGTGCAGCCTATGCACAGGCACAACAGCATTGGGGATCTGTGCTTGCCCAGGATCGGTACACCTCACGGTGTTCGTTCTCGGCATAGCATTTTTCTGAAAAGGCAAACGTCCGGCTCCTTGTCCCACAAGGAAGGTGCCAGCCCTGAAAGCTCTTGCTGCTCTTCACTGTCCCCGTGCAGCCTATGCACAGGCACAACAGCATTGGGGATCTGTGCTTGCCCAGGATCGGTACACCTCACGGTGTTCGTTCTCGGCATAGCATTTTTCTGAAAAGGCAAACGTCCGGCTCCTTGTCCCACAAGGAAGGTGCCAGCCCTGAAAGCTCTTGCTGCTCTTCACTGTCCCCGTGCAGCCTATGCACAGGCACAACAGCATTGGGGATCTGTGCTTGCCCAGGATCGGTACACCTCACGGTGTTCGTTCTCGGCATAGCATTTTTCTGAAAAGGCAAACGTCCGACTCCTTGTCCCACAAGGAAGGTGCCAGCCCTGAAAGTTCTTGCTGCTCTTCACTGTCCCCGTGCAGCCTATGCACAGGCACAACAGCATTGGGGATATGTGCTTGCCCAGGAACGGTACACCTCACGGTGTTCGTTCTCGGCATAGCATTTTTCTGAAAAGGCAAACGTCCGGCTCCTTGTCCCACAAGGAAGGTGCCAGCCCTGAAAGCTCTTGCTGCTCTTCACTGTCCCCGTGCAGCCTATGCACAGGCACAACAGCATTGGGGATCTGTGCTTGCCCAGGATCGGTACACCTCACGGTGTTCGTTCTCGGCATAGCATTTTTCTGAAAAGGCAAACGTCCGACTCCTTGTCCCACAAGGAAGGTGCCAGCCCTGAAAGCTCTTGCTGCTCTTCACTGTCCCCGTGCAGCCTATGCACAGGCACAACAGCATTGGGGATCTGTGCTTGCCCAGGATCGGTACACCTCACGGTGTTCGTTCTCGGCATAGCATTTTTCTGAAAAGGCAAACGTCCGACTCCTTGTCCCACAAGGAAGGTGCCAGCCCTGAAAGCTCTTGCTGCTCTTCACTGTCCCTGTGCAGCCTATGCACAGGCACAACAGCATTGGGGATCTGTGCTTGCCCAGGAACGGTACACCTCTCGGTGTCCGTTCTCGGCATAGCATTTTTCTGAAAAGGCAAACGTCCGACTCCTTGTCCCACAAGGAAGGTGCCAGCCCTGAAAGCTCTTGCTGCTCTTCACTGTCCCCGTGCAGCCTATGCACAGGCACAACAGCATTGGGGATATGTGCTTGCCCAGGAACGATACACCTCACGGTGTTCGTTCTCGGCAGAGGCTCTTCCGAAAAGGCAAACGTCCGGCTCCTTGTCCCACAAGGAAGGTGCCAGCCCTGAAAGCTCTTGCTGTTCTTCACTGTCCCCATGCAGCCTATGCACAGGCACAACAGCATTGGGGATCTGTGCTTGCCCAGGATCGGTACACCTCACGGTGTTCGTTCTCGGCATAGCATTTTTCTGAAAAGGCAAACGTCCGGCTCCTTGTCCCACAAGGAAGGTGCCAGCCCTGAAAGTTCTTGCTGCTCTTCACTGTCCCCGTGCAGCCTATGCACAGGCACAACAGCATTGGGGATCTGTGCTTGCCCAGGATCGGTACACCTCACGGTGTTCGTTCTCGGCATAGCATTTTTCTGAAAAGGCAAACGTCCGGCTCCTTGTCCCACAAGGAAGGTGCCAGCCCTGAAAGCTCTTGCTGCTCTTCACTGTCCCCGTGCAGCCTATGCACAGGCACAACAGCATTCGGGATCTGTGCTTGCCCAGGATCGGTACACCTCACGGTGTTCGTTCTCGGCATAGCATTTTTCTGAAAAGGCAAACGTCCGGCTCCTTGTCCCAGAAGGAAGGTGCCAGCCCTGAAAGCTCTTGCTGCTCTTCACTGTCCCCGTGCAGCCTATGCACAGGCACAACAGCATTCGGGATCTGTGCTTGCCCAGGATCGGTACACCTCACGGTGTTCGTTCTCGGCATAGCATTTTTCTGAAAAGGCAAACGTCCGGCTCCTTGTCCCACAAGGAAGGTGCCAGCCCTGAAAGCTTTTGCTGCTCTTCACTGTCCCCGTGCAGCCTATGCACAGGCACAACAGCATTCGGGATCTGTGCTTGCCCAGGATCGGTACACCTCACGGTGTTCGTTCTCGGCATAGCATTTTTCTGAAATGGCAAACGTCCGGCTCCTTGTCCCACAAGGAAGGTGCCAGCCCTGAAAGCTCTTGCTGCTCTTCACTGTCCCCGTGCAGCCTATGCACAGGCACAACAGCATTGGGGATCTGTGCTTGCCCAGGATCGGTACACCTCACGGTGTTCGTTCTCGGCATAGCATTTTTCTGAAAAGGCAAACGTCCGGCTCCTTGTCCCACAAGGAAGGTGCCAGCCCTGAAAGCTCTTGCTGCTCTTCACTGTCCCCGTGCAGCCTATGCACAGGCACAACAGCATTGGGGATCTGTGCTTGCCCAGGATCGGTACACCTCTCGGTGTCAGTTCTCAGCATAACATTTTTCTGAAAAGGCAAACGTCCGGCTCCTTGTCCCACAAGGAAGGTGCCAGCCCTGAAAGCTCTTGCTGCTCTTCACTGTCCCCGTGCAGCCTATGCACAGGCACAACAGCATTGGGGATCTGTGCTTGCCCAGGAACGGTACACCTCACGGTGTTCGTTCTCGGCAGAGGCTCTTCCGAAAAGGCAAACGTCCAGCTCCTTGTCCCACAAGGAAGGTGCCAGCCCTGAAAGCTCTTGCTGCTCTTCACTGTCCCCGTGCAGCCTATGCACAGGCACAACAGCATTCGGGATCTGTGCTTGCCCAGGATCGGTACACCTCACGGTGTTCGTTCTCGGCATAGCATTTTTCTGAAAAGGCAAACGTCCGGCTCCTTGTCCCACAAGGAAGGTGCCAGCCCTGAAAGCTCTTGCTGCTCTTCACTGTCCCCGTGCAGCCTATGCACAGGCACAACAGCATTGCGGATCTGTGCTTGCCCAGGATCGGTACACCTCACGGTGTTCGTTCTCGGCATAGCATTTTTCTGAAAAGGCAAACGTCCGGCTCCTTGTCCCACAAGGAAGGTGCCAGCCCTGAAAGCTCTTGCTGCTCTTCACTGTCCCCGTGCAGCCTATGCACAGGCACAACAGCATTCGGGATCTGTGCTTGCCCAGGATCGGTACACCTCACGGTGTTCGTTCTCGGCATAGCATTTTTCTGAAAAGGCAAACGTCCGACTCCTTGTCCCACAAGGAAGGTGCCAGCCCTGAAAGCTCTTGCTGCTCTTCACTGTCCCCGTGCAGCCTATGCACAGGCACAACAGCATTGGGGATATGTGCTTGCCCAGGAACGGTACACCTCACGGTGTTCATTCTCGGCATAGGCTCTTCCGAAAAGGCAAACGTCCAGCTCCTTGTCCCACAAGGAAGGTGCCAGCCCTGAAAGCTCTTGCTGCTCTTCACTGTCCCCGTGCAGCCTATGCGCAGGCACAACAGCATTGGGGATCTGTGCTTGCCCAGGATCGGTACACCTCACGGTGTTCGTTCTCGGCATAGCATTTTTCTGAAAAGGCAAACGTCCGGCTCCTTGTCCCACAAGGAAGGTGCCAGCCCTGAAAGCTCTTGCTGCTCTTCACTGTCCCTGTGCAGCCTATGCACAGGCACAACAGCATTGGGGATCTGTGCTTGCGCAGGAACGGTACACCTCTCGGTGTCCGTTCTCGGCAGAGGCTCTTCCGAAAAGGCAAACGTCCGGCTCCTTGTCCCACAAGGAAGGTGCCAGCCCTGAAAGCTCTTGCTGTTCTTCACTGTCCCCGTGCAGCCTATGCACAGGCACAACAGCATTGGGGATCTGTGCTTGCCCAGGATCGGTACACCTCACGGTGTTCGTTCTCGGCATCGCATTTTTCTGAAAAGGCAAACGTCCGGCTCCTTGTCCCACAAGGAAGGTGCCAGCCCTGAAAGCTCTTGCTGCTCTTCACTGTCCCCGTGCAGCCTATGCACAGGCACAACAGCATTGGGGATCTGTGCTTGCCCAGGATCGGTACACCTCACGGTGTTCGTTCTCGGCATAGCATTTTTCTGAAAAGGCAAACGTCCGACTCCTTGTCCCACAAGGAAGGTGCCAGCCCTGAAAGTTCTTGCTGCTCTTCACTGTCCCCGTGCAGCCTATGCACAGGCACAACAGCATTGGGGATCTGTGCTTGCGCAGGAACGGTACACCTCTCGGTGTCCGTTCTCGGCAGAGGCACTTCCGAAAAGGAAAACGTCCGGCTCCTTGTCCCACAAGGAAGGTGCCAGCCCTGAAAGCTCTTGCTGTTCTTCACTGTCCCCGTGCAGCCTATGCACAGGCACAACAGCA